>NW_015511155.1:3260-6633 GCF_001515645.1 Sinocyclocheilus grahami | reverse complement strand
AAAAAAAAAAATTCAAAAATGTATGTATTTATTTGTTTATTTTTATGATTTATATTTTTGTTGTTGTTTTGATTTAATTTATTTTATGTTTGTTTCGTTTTGCTGTATTAAGTTGTATCGGTGTATAATTTGTACCTTTGTTTACCCGACCGTATGGCATACTATGACACCAGCTGAATCTCTTTTGTAGCTTTACATGATACTCCCACTCTCTGACCCTTCTTCACAAGAAGCATAATTTCAGAGCACTTCATTATTCACAGGCCAACCTTTGGTTTCATTTTAACACAGCTCTGAAGTGCCCTCTGACACCTTCCGCTGCAGTCCCATCAAATTTGCAAAAGGACAACATTGATTTTCAAAACACACTCTGAAAGACTGTCTGGAATTGAAAGTCAGTATTTGACATCAACATCTCACAAAATAGAGCCTGCTTCTCTTTTCAGTTAACAAAAATGTGTTGGTTAAAAATCTCCTCACATGAGTTAATTGAGATGTTGGCGCACATTAGGCGGATGTATTGAGCCTGAAAACACTTGGCGTGTCTCTCTTTCTCTCTCGCTCTCTCTCTTTCTCTTCCACTTTTTCATTCCCTCCATCTTTTGCATTCGGATTGCTCAGCTGACATGAAACAAATGACTGCGAGTTGAGATCTGGGTGCAGGTGAGCTACTGTAGATTGATTTAAAGTGAATTGCTTTCATTTTTACACTGACGATACGTCACTCCTCGTAAACAAAACTTATCTGGAGAGGAAATGAGAAAATTGGAATCAATGCTGGAGTACCCGCAAGCAGAAATTCATTCCTTTGGATTAAGGCAGTTAAAAGAAATTAGACCTCAGGACAAACATCAGGAGAAAATATCTCAGTGGGAAGCAGTTTAGCGGGGCTGTGCTAACGTTTTATTGAATGCCGCTTATTGCCTCTGACTTGAGGTGATGGACACTCCTCGTGCATCTGGCTGAAAGGCCGTTTTTATGTCCGATAAACGTTGGTGCATTCACACTTGTGGAAGGAAAAACAGCGCCACACTTGTCTTCCGGAGACAGACCATTACTCCCTCATTGGTTGCTGAGGTTGTGTGTTGTAAATAATACTTTGTAGCTCCTCCAATTTGTTTTACACAAAGTAGCCATTGCCAGTGAGAACAGAACGTAAGCTGTGATAAACCAATTAACTGTGCTGGCATGACCTTGCATATGTTGCCCAAATTTTGATAGTCAGTAAAAACAGTATTTTCCCTCTAAAGGCTGTGCACTGAAAAAAATTAAGCTTATAAACAAGGTGACAGTAAATTTCACAAATAATTGCAAGAAATTAAATGTGAAATTTTGAAGTAGAAAGACTGAAATAGTAGAAACGTACTTCATTAATCGTTGAAATTTTGAAAAATACTTTTTTAGAGTGTACAATGAACAGTGAAAAAAAATAGATGTGTTGTTTGGTTTGGCTAGTTTTGCAGATTTGCTGGTTTTAGATGAGTTTTTGGGCATGTAATCTGTGTCCAGTTTAAACCATTTAAGACCGGCAGATCATTTTTGGTGGTTTAAGGTGTTGTGTGCATGCCTGTGTTTGTGTGTGAGTTTTGTGTAATTATACAAGTTTGGAATAACGAAGATGAGTAAATGACAGACTTTTCTTTTTTGGGTCAACTATCCCTTTAAATTTAATTCATTCATGCCAAGCATTACCAAATCCATTCCATGTATTTATTCCTAAACACTAAAAGAGTTTTCTTTCTCCATATTTTCATTATAATGTTTTGTTTGTCATGGTGGCCTAAGCTAACCTCCGAACAGCCCTCTGTCCATATAGAATGTTATGTCTCCCTATGCCGTAATTTTACCTCCGAGTTTATCACTAGTGACCCCAGCTCAGACGTTACTGCAGGGATTCATCTGCTGGCTGCCCGTAAATCAGCAGAGTGCTGGTGTCTACATCCTTATCTCTTCCAACAGTCCTCAGGGGAGGGCCCAAAGGCTGAGAAATAGATTAGCAAGCTGCTCTAAAAGCAGTCTCTCCTAGCTTCTCTCAATGGTGTCGCCAGCTTCGGTTTGTCTTGGACTCTGGAATGCAATTACAGTACATTTGGCATTATGTACTTTCTTTATGGTGATAAATACCCAAGATGCTACATGTTGCCTCTAAATAGCCCTTTTATGAAAGAAGTGCTGTCTGGGTTTTCTTTTCCTATATGTCTTTTTAGCAGCAGAATTGCACCCCAGCTTAAAATTTACATTTCAATTGCCTTCCATTTGTGTGTTTCACAATTAAGCCCATCGCTCATACGCAGCAGAAAAACTAAAGTAGCACCAAGAGTGTTTAACAATTATAGCTCTGGTCTAGTAGAGTGAGCAAATGCATAGACCTTAGTCAGTGTTGCACCATATTTAATTTCTGACAGGAATGAAAAAGAGGGAAAGAAGTACAGTGTGTTCAATGGACTGTACTGTTGTTTAACAACACACTAAACAGTGGTCTGTGACATTTATACAGCTCATGCCATTGTAAACACTGGAGGTCTATCCCTCACAACCTTGTTTTCATCCATGTTAATATTCAGTATGGCATAATGCATTTCATTTATTGTTATAAGACAAAAGGTTATAGGGATAGTTCACCCAAAAATGAAAATTACCTAATGATTTACTCACTCTCAAGCCATCCTGTATGACTTAATTCTTTCACACGAATACAGCGTGTTATATTAAAAATGTCCTGGCTCGTCCAAGCTTTATAATGGCAGTAAATGGTGGTCGAGATTTCGAAGCAAAATAAGTGCATCCATCCATAATAAAAAGTACTCCACATGGCTCTGGGGGGTTAATAAAGGTCTTCTGAAGTGAAGCATTTGTGTAAGAAAAATATCCATATCTAAAACTTTATAAACCGTAATCTGTAGCTTCCTCTAACTGTCGTACTCACGTTCATGAGAGAGTTGCAATCCAGCGGATGATGTAGGCGTAGCGTAAGATTCTGTGAGAATCCTTTGTTTACAGCAAAGGAAAACCAGTCTCCTCTTGGCTTATATCGAAACCATCTGACATTTTTCTTTACAAATCCTCATTTTGTACTTCTAATTCATGACTGGTGTTTTGTTTTGCGCTCTCCTCTGCACTTCAGCGTTCATTACTTCTCACCGGCGCTTACGCTACACCTACGTCATCCTCTGGAACACCACTTTCTCATGAATGCGTGTACGACAGTTAGCGGAAGCTAGAGATTATGGTTTATAAAGTTTTAAATATGGATATTATTCTTACACAAGCGGATCGATTCCACACAGAAGGCCTTTGTTAACCCCCTGGAGCTGTGTATACCACTTCTTATAATGGAGAGATGCACTTTTTTGGGCTTCAAAATCTCGACCCC
>NW_015511155.1:0-1032 GCF_001515645.1 Sinocyclocheilus grahami | reverse complement strand
ATATTCTCAATCAAAAGTAGCTTTTGAATGGCTGTTAATGGTTGCATAGACCACAATTAATACTTTAGGTGAAGCAATAATGGTCACTTGTCAAACATGAAATTCATAAACTCTTTATACAGTGAGGAAGTTTGGGGCTTTGGGAGTCACTTTGTATATGTTGTATCATTTCAGTAATATAACGGTTATTCAGCTTTAACAATTGTGAAGTTAACATGTTTTTACAAAAACTGAGCTTGTTTTGTAAGAGCAAAATATATATTTAATGAGGCGATTGATTTGTCAAAATGTAATTAATGACACCTCATTTAGTACCAACAGCAATGGAGTTATTCACCATCTGTATTTCCAACTCCAATTTCTGATCGACTCAAATTCAGAGAATATATTTGAATGTTGTGACCAAGGCTGTTTCAGTGGGTGTTACGTTAAAACATAAATGTGATTTCAACATGTTTGCAAACAAACCACAAGACATGTCCACCTTCATCCCATTCACGCATTCCCTGCCATAATGACAACAACAATGTCAACAAGTGTCATTGAGGACATAAAAAATCTGCTATTGATTGATGCTTGTTTTTTCCTCTGTGCACACTTGAATTTGATATTAAACAGCAAAATTGAAGCCCCATTTAGGTGTTAATTGTTTTACATGGCGACATCTTTCAGTTTCAGCATTTACAGATGCTAGTCAGTGATTTTATTGCTGTCCAGATAGAAAATGTCTGTGTTTTTCTCCCACCACCCAGGAGAAAATTTCCAGCCAAATTGCTTACTGTTTTATGACAAGCATGTGGTAATGTAATGCCTGTCGGAACTGTCATTTACCTACATGGAGGAATTTATCATTTTTGAATCCGTTTTGACCACTGCTAAAGTCCTGCATAGCTGCTGTTTGACATTTTGACATTTTTTTTTTCTGTAAACCACCTCAAGTTTTCCAGAATTCCATGGTTGCATGTGGTTTTCAGCTATACATAGCTAAACTCATGTGTATATAGAATGAGATTAAGCATTTATTAGAATCAG
>NW_015511154.1:8019-10666 GCF_001515645.1 Sinocyclocheilus grahami | reverse complement strand
TAGATTTTAAAATATATTACAATAGAAAACAGCTATATTTAAATTGTTTAAATAGTAGTGTATATATACATACATATACACAAATATATAGCAAAAACTTAAAATATGTTTAAGAGTTGGTTAACATACTTGGGGCATCGAAGAACAATCTAGCTTGCGCTCAACATATTTCCAATTCAAAAACCTCATAATATGCCCTAAAAGTTATTGCATAATTCTAACACTTGCTTTCCACTTATCCCTCTGTTCCCTCCTTCCATTTATCTGGTCTTCCTACACCTCCACCTCCTCCGAGGGCGCCAGTTGCCATGTGAACAGGTGCTGAGACTGAGAGAGGCTCCTTGACACAGGAGCATTTGTGCAAAGAGGACTAGGAGGACCCAACATGCTCACACAAATATCCATATCATAACATGGAGAAAATAGCATCCAAAAACATTAATTTGGAAAAATATGTTTCTCCACCAAATTCTGAGGCAGCACTACATGTATCCTGAAGGCAATCCCAGAATGCACTGTGCCGAGCTCAGAGAAAAAAATAAATCCAAGATGGTGGATATATTTCATGCAACACAGTCAAATATTGATTAAAAAGTTCAATACAAATTAAAATGAAATATTTTCTCCTATTTGGGAACATTTTCAGAATTTTCTTTCAAACTGATGAGCAAACATTCTTCCAGAAATGTTATCAGAATGTTTGTTCAAAGCTATCTGGACATTAATAATGTTCTCAAAATGTTAGCACAAATTCATGCTTGGAATCATCATTCATGGAATGTTTTTGTTGTTGTTGTTGTTGTTGAAAAGTTTTAGTTGGATGTTCATCTAATATTTCAGAATGTTCATAGAACGTCGAAATGTAATGTTTCTGTAATATCTGTAAAATAATACCATAGAATATTCCCTTAATGTTCGCATAACCAAAAAACTTTTTTTTTTTAAACATTTAAAAAGCTGGACATTTTGAACGTCCACAGAACTTTCAGAAATAACGTTTTCACGACTTAATAGGAACGTTAGCAAAACGTTCTAAAAACATTTTTGTGGTAGCAACAACAAGGTCATGGGTTTGCATTAACTGATGTGTACACTGAATGCAACAAAAGTCTTTTTATATAAAAGCATCTACCAAATGCATATATGGAATGATTATTAGAGAATAGCATTGCTAGATAATACCAAACTGTATTGGAATCAACTGTGAGCTCTATTTGCTCAGTGAGCGTTGAGTTTTAGCAAAAGTTACCAAAGTTGCCTATGCAGGAACAGTGCAAACGAGTCACATATATCACACAATATAACAAGCACTTGAAAATGCCCTACTGTATACTACCACCCCCTCCACAAACACATCAAACCTGCAGCATTAACATACATCAAAATAAACATACTTAAAAAGCACAAAGTCAGGGTAGACACCATAGCTACTCTTCAGCAGAGAGCTGCCCAGGTGCATGGATAAGCACAAAATGAGTGGGCTAACCATTAAGGATCAAGACGAAAGGGGGGAGAGAGGGTGATAGACGCAGAACGAGAGAGAGATATCTCACTTTTCCTTATGATGTTATGTAAAGCCCTGCAAAGGGAGGCCAGTGTGTGGGCAGCCATTCCACTCTAATCCCTCACTCTTTTCAAAAGAAAAAAAATGCCAGCATTCCTCCTACACAAATACACTCTCTCCGATTGCACTTCTCTCTCTCCCTCCATGCATTTATTTCTTTCTCCACACTTGCTCTCTTGCTGAAGATTCTTTAAAACACCCTCAGGATAGTTTCGGCCCACAGGAAAGCAGCACATGGAGAGTGGGGTGGTCCTTATACAACCAGGCCTCAGTCCAGAGACTACCTATATCTCTATTTGCCTTCATTTGCTTTTGATGAAAAAGCTAATTAGATATAATCATACCAGAAAAACTCTTTTTGCATATGACTACAGAACTGTTTGAACGAGTCATCTGAGCTGCAAATGCCATCACTGTGGAACCACAGGAAAATTACGTCATGAAAATGCTTATTGACACCACAAGAACGCACACAGTCCTGAACCTTCACTACCAACAACCTTGAGATGTGAAAGGCTTTTAAGAGTATGGCTGGAACAAAGAACGCGTTTTCATTCATTATTTTAAAAAAATACAGAATGACGTTTGGCTTCATTCGTGGTTTTCACACATGGATTATTCTGCCTGTGCGGATATTCAATGATGCCGCAACAACGCTACTTGAGTGAATTCACAACGCAAAACAGACACCGCAGTCAGTGTGGTAGTCCGATTACAGAATGTTGGTTCTTTTTAGGGAATCAAACACAGTGCAATGAAAGTTGCACTGTGCATCAGGACTGATATGCAAGTTGTCGAGTCCTGAACGAGTGATTCATTTGAATTGATTATTTTTAGTGAATCAAAAACACACAGCACAAACTGTGCAGTCTGATTCCCAAACTTATGACTCTAATGAATCGGTTCTTTTTAGTCAAATGCATATCAAACTCTTATAACTTACAACTAACTGTGAAACTTAAATCAGTGTACTCACTGACTGGTTGATAAAACAATGCGATTTACAGTGTGAGCAGTATTTTATAAAAATATATATATATAAATATATAAAACTATATATATATATATATATATATATATATA
>NW_015511154.1:2465-3050 GCF_001515645.1 Sinocyclocheilus grahami | reverse complement strand
CTCTCTCTCTCTCTCTCTCTCCCTCTCTCTCTCTCTCTCTCTCCACCCGCCTTCTCTGCAGCTGAGTGCGTGTGTTATTGGTGGTGTCAAGAGATATTGCTCAGTTGCATTGAATCGCAGCAATTGCAGTCACAAGCTCATATACTAACGCCGAAAAACCCACATGTGCGCCACAGACTGAGCATTTGAATACGCTTTTCCATTTGTTTTAATCATCCGGGTCAAAATGTGACATTAGTATCGGAATATTGAAGAATTGTTCAACTATTCACTTTATTGCTGGCAATCGGTAGCCTATCTCTTAACAATACCACTTATACATCACTTTATTTGTGCTATGTGTCTCAAACTTAGATATAATATTGCAATATTTATATGCAACAGTTTACATTAGTTAAAAAGCTACTACTTACCCCTAAACAGTTTAAATTAATATTAAGTACAAAGAATGCCCACTGTACCTGCTGAACCTATAAGCTAATGAAAACATAAACTATGGTATTTAAAATATGGTTATTTTATTGGCATCTGTGGTTCCATTAAGAACTTTTAACACCCACTGAACCTTTCCATTGCACAAAAGTT
>NW_015511154.1:0-1443 GCF_001515645.1 Sinocyclocheilus grahami | reverse complement strand
AGTCCAAACAGCTGATAAAAACACCACAATAATCCACACGACTCCTGTCCATCAATTAATGTCTTGTGAAGCTGAAAGCAGTGTGTTTGTAAGAAGCAAATTCATTCAGGATCCGTTATTGAGCAAGTGATGTAATGCTAAATTTCTCATCTCATCTCATCTACATCTTGGCAGGATTGAGAGTGAGTAAATTTTCAGCAGATTTACATTTTTTTCGGTGAGATATTCTTTTAAAGCATATATCTGCATTTGGTCAGTCGTTCAATTTTGATGAACCCAGATGAACTCATTCAGCTGGGGTTAGATCTTCTTCCACACGTCATATGTGATGACTGTGCACTGCAAAACCTCAGAATGAGTATTCCCGCCCTCTGACATCTCACAGACAAACGTGCTGAAGTTAGCTACATCCTATATGATCCTGTTGAATTTTGAGCCATGTGTGTGACTTCACTTAGCCATGCCTGCAAGCTCAAAACTGCAGGCCGTAAAAAACCGCTGCTGGTATAAATAGCTCTGCGTCAGTAGAGGTCCTCATTATCACCATGGAAATGAGAGTGAAGCCATGCAGCAGAGAAGTGGAAATCACACATCGGGTGAACCACTGCAGTCATCCGCTGGTCACAAAGCTAACAAACACACTCATTCTCTCCAACTTTATACACTTATCTATTCTAGTAAGTCTCCCGGTTAGTGGCTTCCCCCTGTTTATCTCACCGCAGGTCATCCCTCGTTTTATCCCACTTCTACCTCTGAGGTTTCTGTGGCCTTTTGTATGAGGAAGTACACAGCATTAGGCCCGCTGTCAGATGTGGATGTGTGTAAGTGTCAATAGAATGACACGGTCAAGTGTTTGTCATGCCGTTTAGTCATATGAGCTTCTCTGAAGATGACTGACATAATGTTAACATGCATAGTCTGACTTCATCACAAGAACCCCCACAACAACATTAGACTTGCCATCAAAGTGCTGCAAATGACTATATAATGTTTTCTGTGCTCTCAACAGGAGAATTTAGGGGGTAATGAACCCTTAAATAAATTAACTCTACAGCCAGATGAGGTCCTGCAACTGGGAATGACATGAATGGATGTCAAAATTAGGAATGCACAGACACAGAAAATATTTATGTTATGAGCAATAACTGATTGTTATATATATGTGTGTGTGGGTGGGTTTCATGTCAAATAATTAACAGACTGAAGCTTAATTATAGTATGCCATTTTTATGATTAAAAAATACATAAATTTGTCTTTTTTATATTTCATACGAATTATAAATACAGATAAAAATTAAATATACAGTGTGTGTGTCTAGGCTATATATATACTACATATTTAATTTTTATGTTTACAACTTAAAAAAAACATTTTCAGTCTGTGTGTGTGATAAGAAAATAGTATTATAGTCTTTATTCTTCACAATTTCATGTCTAATTCAA
>NW_015511153.1:8555-10666 GCF_001515645.1 Sinocyclocheilus grahami | reverse complement strand
AAAAAAAATGTAGGAGTGTCATGTAACTTATTTTTCGTCGTATCATACTCTATAATACTTCAAGACAAAATTATATACAAGGCATGGAGAAAAGGAGTGTCATAAACATAGAGAAAGCATGAAAAAAGAGTGTCATAAATCCCACTTGGACTCTTCAAAACTGTAATTATTGTGACCGCCAAGAGAAAAGAAAAAGTAATGCACTTTCTTCTCACACTATGATTTAGTGCTGTTTGTGCCAAGCTGAGTATAATCCTTCTGAAAACAGCGCAGTAGCACTATATAAGTGGGGGTTTTGATGAAGATTTCTGCTTTGAATGCACTGAGGCCACTTATGGTGTTAGAAGAGTCCTAGTATTGTCAATGCACCATTTAATGTCACTCTAAGTCTAACCACAAACAACACAGGCAGACTTTGAATAGCTGAAGAGTGTTCCAGGGCAGAAAGCCACTTAACGACAGAGTCAAATGCAGCATTTGTTCTTCATCATTCCCATGAAAGCATTTCTTCAATGAAATGAAAAATAGATATATATGGATTACAGTGTATCCATTATGGACTAGTAATATTTTTGCAAGAGTGCAAAAGTTCACTCTGCAGTCCCTTGTCTCATATAATCAAATCATTTCAATCTGAATCAGCACTGCATGGCCATTTATGTAATTATTTGAGAAGCGTGATAATGTATGATATATGATAATGTACAGTCAACTGATCATTATCGCAAAACAAACCAATCAGGGTTCATTTTGCAATAATGACCGGCTGACTATACATTATTCTGCTTACAGTCCAAGATTAAAGAATCTAATGAATCTATGGGCAATTTTAGAGCAAGATGTGTCTGGGATTGAATGTGAGAACATACTATAGCTGTAATAAATGTGGTTCTGAATGATGCTGCAGCCAGACCTTGTTGTTGTAAAAGATGGTAAATCTGTCTCAAAGATCTCAACAACTCTCTGGATGGCTCTTCTATCATGAACAGCTTCTTTGCCAAATCAGATGGTAATGTTGGTGCTCAAGATGTTCTCAATGATGCTACAGAGAAAACATTACAAATCTCTTGCCACATTTCTCAAACACCTTAATACCAGAAGCCACTCTGTCTCGCTTATATTTTCAATTTATGGGAGTACCTTCACAAGAGATGTTTTATCCCTTTTCCCACAGAATTACTAAACTTTCAAAACCCCTTATTGCCGTCTTAAAGATGCACTACATAATTATAGCTTCTCTGTCATCATCTGTGGCTGCAACCATTTGAGAAATTTTTTTAGGTAGGCCTACAGTATATCTACGGTTGACTGTGATCACCATATCAGAACTGATCTGTGATTTAACATCAAGACCCACTGACGAGAAGATGATGTATATCCAGAAAAAAATATATAAAGTATGTGTAAGCGAATAGCATATCTTCCAGCTTTTGTTCAATAAAAAAATGGTACAACTTTCTGTCCACAAAAATGTTTGAAATGTAAAAATAAAATGAAGCTAATGCACTTAAAGGAATAGTTCAGCCAAAAATGAAAATTCTGTCATCGTTTGCTTACCCACACGTCATTGCAAACCTGTATTACTTTTGCAGAAAAGTAGGAACATCAAAGAAGTTATTTTGAATAATGTTGGTAACCAAACAGTTTTGGTTCCCTTTGATTTCCATTGTATTTTGCCCATAAAATGGAAGTCAATGGGAACCGAAATGGTTTGGTTACCAACATAATATCTTCTTTTATGTTCCACAGAAAAAAGACAGTCATACAAGTTTGGGATGACGTGAGGATGAATAAATAATGACTAATGTTCATTTTTGGGTGAACTATCCTAACTCAAAAAATTTTACACTTTGAAACATGGAGCGTAACTTCAGTGCGTGAGAAACAGACTAAATTATTTTTGGCATACTGTTGTTCTTAATCACTATTGTCCATAAAGCCATCCATATGGACTTAAAATTGTACAAAACAAACCATGATTGACCTATGTTTCTTATATGCCCATAAATTGGTTAAAAAAACAAGCTGCAAACCAGCATCCTTCCTGAAAGCACAAAAGCATAAGGGTATTAAATATGGGTATTTAAATAAGAAAGCCTCCGTAGTGTACC
>NW_015511153.1:2418-2646 GCF_001515645.1 Sinocyclocheilus grahami | reverse complement strand
TGATGCGTCTTTCCAAAGATTTTATGAATGTGGCTCTTTTTCACGTATTTGATGAGTCAGCAGAAAAAAGGGAAGTGAAAGGGGCACAAGGAGGGAATGTCTGTCATTTCAAGGGCCAGGAAACAACTACTCATATCCTTTTCACCTTTTGGAGTCTTTCCTGTGTCACAATTCATCATATGGCTGTTAACAAAATTCTGTGTCTAAATTTGCAATATAAGCATCTTT
>NW_015511153.1:0-1415 GCF_001515645.1 Sinocyclocheilus grahami | reverse complement strand
ATGAATTGATTCAAATGACATAAACGTATTAAAGGTCACTGAATTGTGTTTATGGTACAGCATGTACAGCTTGTTGACGGTAAATTATTGCGTAATTTCTTTGACTGGAAACATCAGTGTTGTAATGTCCTGCTGAAGTATGAATATGTTGTCATCAAGACAAAAAAAAGTGCACAGACTAGCGAAAAATATAGGTGTGAGTTACAAAGAATCAGTAGTTGATGAAAGACTAATTAGGCACTATAGAAACAGCCAGTTGAGAGCGCATTAGAAACACTGGCAGACGGTCATGTGTCGTGTGATGCAGTGAATACAAGGAGATCGCCGTCTGGTCTTCAGAGGGTTAAATTTCACTTTGAGGGGGAGTTGCCGAATCTGCAGTAACATCAGAGCACATTCCTCAGAGCTGCCAACATCCCTGGAATAAGACCTTCACCGTCAATATCTCAGACCCATATCCCGGGAATATACCCTACTGCACCACCGAACACTTGTCGACTCTGTTGTCAAGCCGCGTTTTCTCTGCCGGTTCGGAGTATGCGAGCTCCAGGATCCGCTCAATGTCTTAACGTAGGTGTGTATAACGTTTTCCTAAATGAATGTGCTAGCCTACTGTGTCAGAAAACCTGACGATTTCTGCCAGCTATTGAAACATATCACTTGCTTTATACAAACGAATGAACGGGAGGGAAAAAGAATTTGGGGTTTTATTTCATTTGTATTTATTTTTTAATAATAGCAGTCTGTTTCCATTCACTGCAAGCAGGAGCTCTGTTACTGTCTAGAGTCCTCATATATTGTCTTTCGCAATGCCGTCTTGTATGCTTTTTACAGATTTTCCACGGAAATACTGAAGGCATTATCACTTATGCGTTCTCACAGACCAGACAAATGTGACATTCTAATGTGCCTAAAAGAAGTGTTGCATGTTTAATTTACCGTTGAGTCGTCGATACATTCTTGAATCTTCAGGCATTTACAGGTCTTAGGAAAACGAGGACTATACCTCCTATTAATAGCTGTATGAAATCTATCCCACGTCTATTTCTTTTTGCAGATAGAACCTGTTGATTTTAAACGATTCTATTGCAAATCTAGTGAAAAATAGGTTGATAGGACACTGATGTTGGCTGCTGGTCTGACCTAAATTCACAGATGTTTGCATTCATCAACAGTGACCACATCCGATGTCAAACAGCTTCATGTTGATACCACGCTCATATGCATTTATGAGGTATAGCTTATGGCATAAAATAAAACATGCAATAGCATGATCAGCATTTTGAATGTTTTAATATCTGTTTAAAAACAGCCTCCTCACCTTCATGTCTGAAGTTAAACTGTGAAACCTCATACAGTAGGCTAGTTTTGTATTCTCTCATTCAAGGTGCATCATCGCTGAAACCTCATTTTTT
>NW_015511152.1:9632-10669 GCF_001515645.1 Sinocyclocheilus grahami | reverse complement strand
CCCTGGAGGGCAAAGCTGACAACACATATCTGCATATCTACCAGCTCTCTCTCTGTGCTGCCCAAATCACCCTGACACATCTCGTTTATGAAGGACGTTCTAGGCTGCTGCGACCGTTTAGGTCAGTATGAAGAATGTAAAGGTGTAGTTTGTCTAGGGTGATCTGGTGGGGTGAAAGGTCAGATGAGCTGGTGTAGGGTTTGCATGCCGACTTGTTTTTAGCATCGACTTTGCTGTGTCTGGCATGTCTAATGCAAAGTGTCAGTGGAGAGAACCTCCATGCAGCTGAAATTAAACATGCATATCTCTACTTACAGATTCATGTGGCTTACATTGTCATAAAAACAGTGCAAAAAGTCATGATTTACTTACTTGTAGTTCCTTTGGGACTGGATATGAATGCCAAAATTTAGACCATCTCAGATGCCCACAGTGCCAGCATGGTTGCTTTGTAATTTGCTTTGTGAATGCAGGCATTTTGCATTATTTTATTTAAAATTTAAATGTAATATTTACCCATTTTAGGTTATTAGAGAAAGCTAAAGCCATACTGCGACACAGTTTGTGAGCAAAGAAATTTTCATCATGCTGTCATTATTTGTTGAGAATGAAATGATATAATTATTTACACTTATTGATACTATGGCATTGTCAGTGTTAATGGTTGTGGCTGTTCTGCATATTTAAAGATTTCTTTAGCGGACTAATGTTGTAATTTTATGCATTTAATAAATAATGCATGTTGAATTGACACTTCTTTATTTGTTAGGTTGGTTGAACGTAAACACCAAAGGTAAGTTTGTAAAAATCAATTAAAAAGTTATCTAAAAAGTCCTAAAAAAATCTGTTTCTGGTCCACTGAACTTAAAAATGTAAGTTTGATGAACTTAATATGTCATGTTGATTGAAAATACACACAACTTGAAATTATTAAGTTCGTAAAACTAATTAATCTTCAAGTTGATTAAACTCAAAACTGTCCTGAAGCTAGTTGTCGTAAACTGCCATGTTTTCACAGCTTCTGTTTGTTTTTTTTT
>NW_015511152.1:7979-8189 GCF_001515645.1 Sinocyclocheilus grahami | reverse complement strand
AAAAAAAACATTCACCAATTAGTTTTGAGCTCTTTTTGTAGCTAAATATGTAGTGAAATGCAACTGTTATGTTTTTGTAATTAGGATTTGCTTTGGGTTTTATTTGTTGTAAAACAAATAATGCAACTTTATTAGTTTCAATTAGTTTCAAATCATCTTCATTTTGGTGAATTAAGACAAATTTTGTGTTACTAGAACAAAATCATTAAT
>NW_015511152.1:5470-6498 GCF_001515645.1 Sinocyclocheilus grahami | reverse complement strand
TGCACTGAGCCTCATCAAACATGCACCTTCATTTGCATAATTACACAGAGCATTCAAATGACTTCTGGAGTTTGGATCAGTCCTCATTAAAACTGAAGCTCAGCTTTAAGCCAAACAGCTAGTAGCACTCAGAAATCGCTTTGTAGCGGGATTTGTTTAAAATCTAGTGAAAGCATGCAACTGGTTATTACTAACTGAGATTATGTGCTTGTAATAGAGTCATTTGACATTTTCCCCCCTATTTTGTTGAGGCATTTAATTGCAGTAAATTACAAATTTGTTTTTAAAAATTGATATAATATGTGCACTGCCCTATTTAGATGGCTTTCAGGCAATCCTTCTGATGGAAAATAAAGTTTTTTATTTTCCATATTAGAAGTAGTTCTCTCATCTGCATGGAAATTCAGTGAGGTGAGTTACTGAATGTGTGCTGTTGTGTGAAATTAATAAATACCTTTGGGTAAAGGGACTCTTAATATATTCCTTTTTTCCTCTTTAATTTAAGCCTCAGTATTAGAGTGGATAATGAACCCTTAGCAGACACTAAATTGATAGAGTAGGAAGTGTGCAATAATATTGATCAACAGCGCGGTCCCTATGGCGTTGCCGCATTTAGAGGCATATGCTTATTGAATTTAAACAATTTAATGTGGTGTGTTTATGAAAATTGTGCTATAGCCTCATGCTGGTATTCCAGAATGGTGTTCACATAAAATCACATTACATCAGATTCGTGTGTATAACATGTACTAATACCTTCCTGATGTTATGCCAGAAAAGTTTCTGTTTTTCTGCAGAAAATAGTTTTGACATGAGCTTGAAGCCATATCAAGCAACATTAAAAATAAATAGCTCTCTTTGCTAATATCAAAAAAATTATCATGTATACTTATATTCACAATTTAGATTTATTCACACTTTTAAACAGAATTAAAGACAAACTAAACGTGCAATTCCATGTGGATTTTAACATCATGATTGCGAAGTGATTATGAAAACAGGCTCTCAATGATTGCCGCATGGTCTGT
>NW_015511152.1:0-1407 GCF_001515645.1 Sinocyclocheilus grahami | reverse complement strand
CACTCACACCTGTATTAAGTCACTCCTAATAGCCAACCTTATTTAAAGGCCTCACTGCCTATTGTACTTGTTTTAGTCCTGATGTCTGCTTGAGCATGTTGCTGTCAAGGAATTGAGATTAGAGATTTTCCTGACTTTTGTTGTGTCATTTTGGATTGTACCTTTTCCACTTTTTTGTGGACTATTGTGTCTTGGATTTCTCTCTGGCCTGACATTTCAATCGGGCACTGTATGATGAAATCAAGGATGAATTGGCAGCCCAGGACCCTGCGACAGACCTAGAATACCTGATTGAAATGGCCATTCGACTAGACAATCGCCTTTGAGAGAGACGTAGGGAGCACATGGAAACTTCTGGAAATGTCCCCAGGCAACATTCCTTTGAACGCCCCCTGTCTCCTGACCTCCCTGCCTAATAGGTGACATGTTCTGAGGACCCTATGCAGCTGGGTCGATCACGGCTCTCCCAATCCAAGTGAGACTGCAGAATGAAGGAGAGATGCTGCCTGTACTGTGGTGAACCTGGCCACTTTCGAGCTCAATCCTTTTGGGAAAAGCCAACTCTCGTCCAGTAAAGGGAGAACTGTGATGAGAGAAGCAACCCCTCCCAACTCGGCGTCTTGTAGGGTTCTCTGGAATACTTATCTTTCACTGAATGATGAGTCTCATCCCCTAAAGGCCTTCAAAGTCTCTGAGGCTGCTGGAAACTTTATGGATTTGGAAGTCGCCAAACATCTTTGGGTGGCACACGCCAACCTTGATGACCCCCTGACCATTATGACAATGGAGGAAGACCTCTGGGGTCTGGACAGGTGAGCCTGTGCACCATTCTTTTATATCTCTGGGTTGGGGATCAACTAGAAACTATACAGTTTTATGTAATCAAGGCACCAGACTTCCCTTTAATCCTGGGTTTCCTTTGGCTAGTCCTTCATAATCCCCAGATAGACTGGCCCTCTAGTAACATTCTCAAATGGGGGCCTGAATGTGAAAAGTGTCTCTCTGCTTTATCTCTTGGACTTTCTGTTTCTCCCAGGTTACTTCAGGCTACCTCTGGGCTGTTAATGACTACTATATATTTACCCAGAGTTAACATGTGTCCCACCAGACTATGCAGACCTGTTAGAGGTGTTCAGTAAAAAGAAGGCATCATCCTTGCCACCACACAGACATTGCGATTGTGCCATTGACTTGTTGCCTGGAATGTATCCTCCAAGGGGGAGATTATTTTCCCTTTCAGCACCATAGAGGAAGGCAATAGAAGCTTATATCCAGGAGTCCTTGGCATCTGGCTTTATACACCCCTCAATATCACCAGCTGGAGCTGGTTTCTTCTTTATTGCTAAGAAAGATGGTGGTCTCCGACCTTGTATAGACTACATGGATCTCAATAAGATAAACATAAAG
>NW_015511151.1:9640-10679 GCF_001515645.1 Sinocyclocheilus grahami | reverse complement strand
TGGGCTTCACTCTGACCGGGATAGAGGAGCCACAGTTATCCCGCTCATATTCCTCCTGAGCCCTCAGTATCTTCCTCTTCTTCATCTTGCTTTTGTGAAAGTGGTAGGTGGTCAGTGACAGTAATATAACCCCTATAATGACCATTCCCAGCACCAGAAGCGCGACAGTGGATGAGAAGGGCTGGAGCACGTGCTGAACTTTCTCCGCGCGCGTCCCGTTAGTCTCGGTCGCTCCGTTAAAAGCGCCCCAGGTAATCTCAGACGTCTGCATTATTCACAATCCGTGAATTCAGCTAGACCTGAATGTCCGTTAGTCGTTGGATTTATTTCAGCCAGTTAGCCATCTCGTATGACAGCCCTGAAAAGAATTCAAAAAGGAGAAGATTGAGGATGTTTCGAAACTTGAAGGATTTAATTTAACTGACTTCACAGACAACAAAAATTGCTTTTGGAAAATAAGGTATGCTAATTCGATGTTTTATCCGTACCTGATATAACAGCCCGGACCCGTTCACTGAATTGGTGTGGAAAAAAGGTGTTGGTTTGGAAAGATGACTTGCCACAGATCTCTGACGTAGCCTGTATTCATTACGTATTCTGCGAGCCTTCGCCGCAACTAACGTTGTAAAAACCTTAGGAAGGGTGTTAACGCTTTATCGTAAGTGCATAATACGACAGATGTCGTTTCTTGACGTAATACATATTTTCACGTTTTAAAATGTTATGACGTTGTAAGAACGTCCCCTTGCGACGTTTATAGAATATCCTTACCATGTAGGCTATAGGCTATAGAACTATACTAGCCTACAACATGTCGTTTTTGTCATGCACGTTTCACATTAAAGTGCTTACCAATAAACCAGCAGAGAAAAGGATAAATCAAATATAAAACTTTACTGTTATTGATATTTGTCATGAGGTAAAAGTGCCTTACCTCAGAAAGCCGTTCTGTCAGACTCCCTGTGCACGCCTGATTGAAAGTCTCTTTCATTCACGTTTAAGAATAACCACAGTTTACTTAAAGGAGACAAATTATGCC
>NW_015511151.1:0-2314 GCF_001515645.1 Sinocyclocheilus grahami | reverse complement strand
TCGCTCAGTCCATCTCTCTCTCTCATAATACTCTACATAATACAGTCAGCTTTTATTACAGTAATGCAATAAGCTGGAGCAACTCAACATTCCTTCGTTACTAGTTCTAAACTGACTTTTTCGAATTAGTAACGGAGGCGTAGGCTTAGCTGGTAAACTATCAGTGTGAGATTTGAATGCTATAATGAAGTAGTTCTGCACAAAAGAGGGTTTTTAAAGACATTCTGCTGTTGTTTCTTATGTATTTAAACCCACTCGTGCTGTTGAACTGTTGTATAACGCAATATCACACAAGTAGCAGTTCTACTGCTACTTATGTGACATTGCTCATATATTTCACAATTTATAGTTTAAGTATGTTAACTTGACCAGCACATATTTCTTAAAGTTTGACACACCCTTTTATAGAAATATGTCTTTAAACTACTATCCAAGCTTAATTATTTTTTTTAACTCATTTTGGAACTGTATAAGAGGAATGACCCAGGATACCCATGTTAAACAGTGGCTGTAATAACAATGTGCATTGAAACCCATGTCATTACGGAAAACCAGCTGCCAAATGAGAGTGGGTGAATGATTAGATCTCAAAGAGCACTATTAACGGATCTGATAAAACCAGGGTTGGATAAGGTCACCACTGCACAATGCAAAGTTATGCAGGTGCTAAACGGTGGCTATATATAAACCCAATCCAATCCCCCACCTGACATGAGCCAGCTAAATGCAGACAACCAGACAATTCAGAAAGATGGATTTGTGTTGAATAAGGGACAATAGTCGCGAAACCAAAGTTTTCTTCGAGAACCCTCCATTTCTATTTCTGCCACAGAAATGAGGGAGAGTAAATCACACATTAAGTGACAGTTCAATGTGACAGGAAGGCAATATTCAAACTAGAAATAATGAGAGCAGTTTAACAGTAATAGGTTAAAGATGGCACCTGGGACTTCACAGTGGTTCTCTATCAGGATTGACATCAGCTGTGCTGCTTTTTTGCTTCACTGCAAAACAGGAGTTTTTAGGTAATTTGAGGCTGTCTGGCAAGACGTGAGAATTCAATTCCTGTCTTGAGGAGCAGAGGATGTAAAGAAGGCAAGAGGCAGGAAAGGAAATTATAACCTGCACTCTCACAATAAATCAAAGATATGTGCGGCAATGAATCTTAAAGTTGCCATCACAATCAGGATCAATTTTATTAGTCAAGGGGCATTTTATAAACTCGACATACAAGTACAATGAATAAGAAACTCTGGAGGGGAAAGGTGGGTACAGGGACCTAGCTGTGACTGCCCAATAAATGCAACACAAGCTCCTCGTCTTCGGCCAGCGAGAGGCCAGTGTCCAGAGGAGTTACTGTGGAATCTTTCCTGGGCTTCTTCTTGCCCACCTGTGTCTGCTGTACTTCATCACTATCATCATCCTCACTGCTGTCGCGGCTGAAACTTCTCTTCCTGCCACCGCGGTCTGATGAATCGCTGCAAAGACAAAGAAGGGTCAATGCACGTGTGAAGACAGAAGACAAAGGGAAGATAGGCTAGATATACAGTGAAGAGTGGGGCAAGATGTGTCAGTGGGTAAACTGTGTCAGTCCCATTAATCTAGAAAATGGCACACATTTTTGTCATGTAATCATACATATGCTGCTGTCTGCGAGTCAGAGATGCACATGAGAAAAATTTCAAGTTTTTGTTATGTACACTATTGTTCTAAAGTTTGGGGTCGGTAATATTTTTCTAAATTTAAATGTTTAAAAGTAGTCACTAATACTCGCCAAGATTTTTTTGATCAGGAATACAGCATTGACTGTGAAAAATCATGCTTTCTATTTTAATACATTTTAAAATACAATTTATTCCTGTGATGGGAAAGCTGAATTTATTATTAATTTTATTTTATTTTCAGCATCATTTCCCCAGATTTGAGTGTAATATGATCCTTCAGAAATCATTGTAATATGCTGATCTGGTGCTCAAATTTTTTTTACATTGATAATTTTTATGTTGTACTGCTGCTTAATATTTTTGTGGAAAATTGATAAATTTTCCAGGACTCTTTGACAAACAGCAGAAAAGAAGAGAACATCACGAACAGAAAAAAACAGCATTATTTGAGAAAAATGTTTTGTAACATTATAAATGTTTTGACTATCACTTTTGATCAATTAAATGCATTCTTGCTGAATAAAAGTATTAATTCCTAAAACAATTACTGACCTCAAAGCTTGAATAATATGAATAATATTATAAGCAAATAATATGAATAATATTATAAGCAAATTAATAAAAAGGGTGAAAAATAGCCTACTTTTTTT
>NW_015511150.1:28575-29628 GCF_001515645.1 Sinocyclocheilus grahami | reverse complement strand
CTTAGTAGTGTTGTATCAAGGGAGGTTTTGCTGTGTATGTCACAAGGTTTTGTCATCTGATCTGACAGATCACAGACATCAAGAAGTGGTTGAAAAAGTGAAAGAAAAAGGAAAATAGTCATGTTATATTTAAAAAATGGCAAGCAAAGAAAAAACCCTCTTTCATTTTGCTAAAGAACTTTTGAAATATTCCCTCATCTTTGATGACGGGTATTAGAGCAGAAGTCATTTATTTTATATGGTCCGGTAACATGAAAAGACACTTCCTGCTTCCAGAGTTTTGGATTTTAAACTCAATGCCTGAACGAACTGCATCCTGTCCATGGGGTTCTAAGAAAGGTTGGAAAACAAAGTCCTTGTGGTTTCTCAGAACAGCAGTCAACACAAGCACTTCAGACAATTCATTACATGTAAAGGAGACGTCTAATCCCCCTTTAAACGCTTCACATATGTCTGCCTTCTATGACTAGGAAGCGCCTCCAGCAGTGGAGATCATGTCAGTAAAATGGTCCTTAAGTTTCATATCCTGACATGTTTTAAAATAGACTGCTGCTTTCAGACAGTGTTCAATCTCCTGCAGCTTTTCCTGGGAGGGGCGGGGGGGTCACATCAGGCTTCGCTTCCATTCGCTTGTGAGGTAATTAAGCAGATACGGATCTGCATTTGAGTTTAAGTGAGAATGCATAAAGCCACAGTCATAACATTGTGCTATAGGCGTCACGCTTCGCTCTTATGTAAGAGGTTTTTATTGTAGTGCTTAACTGCTTTTTTCTTAACTGTCAGCACTAACTACACAGCATGATGCAAAAGAAAGATGTTTATGAAAATGCAAATGAATGTTTGTATTGCCGCTCTGTAGCAGGCTGAGGGAAGGTCTTATGCAGTTTTATATCATTGGGAAAGTTTTCTTGCTCATAAATGGATGAATGGAAAGTAGGTGAGAGAACAGCATCCTTCTGGAGATCGTTAGCTAACACAGAACAACCAAAGGAGCTAATCGATATCTGTGAAAAGGGTGGATGTGGGTACGTAAATCCTGAGCTGATGCTGGCA
>NW_015511150.1:27023-27263 GCF_001515645.1 Sinocyclocheilus grahami | reverse complement strand
GACCCCTTGCAACTACACAATCAGGGTGAACTAGCTGGAAATTGACTGGGTTTTCTTAACTTGCAGTAGGAGGAAGAAATCAAGGAGGATCGATTGTGCATTCTGCAGAGAGCCATTCCCCTCCTCATGCGGCCTATTCTGCAGATAATATGTTTGTCAACAGTGTGTGTCGAGAGGAGGACAGGGTCGCTCTCTAGCCTTTATTTAACTGTATTTACACACACCTGTGTGCCTTTATTT
>NW_015511150.1:9309-10679 GCF_001515645.1 Sinocyclocheilus grahami | reverse complement strand
ATTCAGACAGCTCATAGTTAGACTTCGGCACGACAATTAATAAGTCTTCTGTTGTGTGAAGAAGCAAAAAATACAAATATATTCTGGTGAGGTAGGTGTGTGCGTGTTGTGTGCGTGCTTGCTGTCTAATGCCTTTAAGGTCGAGCGCAGGAGAGATATGAAGGGAAAAAAAGGTTTACGCCATGAAGATATTCCTGAAATAGGTGAAGGATGTGGGCTGCGCTGGCAAAGTCTTATAATCCCTCTAGATTTCATTAGACAAGTAGCTTGTGTTTTGAGGAAAATAAATTTATGGTGAAGGCTTTTCCTCCTTCAAATGGAGGTGTATCAAGCAAATGTTTGAGGGAAACTCTTCTTGTGTACATACGCTGAGTGATGTGATTCCATTTAATATAAGCATACAGACTTTTCATTTCTTTTGCATGTTTAAAGAAAATGAATGTTTGTTTCTTCTTGTGGTGGATAATAAACCTGTGGCAAAATCAGCTTTAAGTGACTGTAGAGTAGATACTGATAGGTGTTTGTTTTGCTATTATTCACCTCTATTTTCTACTGTCAGATAAACAGAACAAACAGCAGAGACTTTTAGAGTATTTAGAGTAGTCCCATTTTGTTGTTGTCAGATTTTAAATCTGTAGCTGAGACCTTGTCAACGCTAATCGCTGGACAAATATGTGCACTGTTGTTTATTTAGCTAATACAAAATGACAGATGCCAGCGTTCACTCGCAGGACATGAAGAGAAGCAGCCGTGTTTTATTTTGTATTGGAATTTTGTGGATTTCTTTGCGTATGACATCTCATTCAAACTCTGGCCGCTAATGGTGGTCAACATGGTTATTTACAGCCACTGTGAATCTGTCTCCTGCTTGAAAGGTGAATTTGAAGTAGTTTTAGCTTAGAATTTCTATGACAACGTGTTATTTCCAAACATGTCATTATATATGGAAAAGAAAATGAGTGTAAGACACTTAGCATATAAACCAAAATCAATTTATAACCACAAATTATCACTTAAGAGTCTGTCTGAGCCTTGCTTTTCCTACATTTCTCTTCTATTCATATTTATCTATTTGTGGAAGACTGGTTGTTATAGGAAACCTGTTTGAAATGTATTATTTTTGCGTTCCGTTTGGTGTCACTAGAAACACTTCACTTTAAAAAATGTTTACAAGAGCAATGCTAAAAAAAAGCCATAACATTTTTGGAGCTCTCAGTAGTACCTTTTTGGCAAACACCATCCATCTCTTCTTTTTCAGCAGTGATATCTTCTTAATGTTCAGCAGCATGTAGTCCACAAGCTTCAGTAAGTTATAAGATGAAAGCTTTTTTTCCTCTTAGTAGTGTTGTATCAAGGGAGGTTTTGCTGTG
>NW_015511150.1:7371-8064 GCF_001515645.1 Sinocyclocheilus grahami | reverse complement strand
TCTGTCTGTCTGTCTGTCCGTCCTTACCTTACCTTAACTTACCGTAGTCAGGGTAGTGCCATATTTAATTTTTGACAGGAATGAAAACAAGGATGTGAGGAATAGAAGTAGAGTGTGTTTAATTGATTGTACCTTTGTCCTAACAGCATGCCATTCGTTCAGCTGATGAAACTTTCAGTAGGCTAAAACTTTATAAAACAGTTTTGAGATTGAGAGATATAAAAATTACAATGTGATCTAGGACCTTTGTATAGCCATTGTAAAGATTGTAAGTTTTTTCCTAACAGTTTTGTTTATCTGCGTAAAAATTTGTATGGTGTGTACCCTCATTTTTGTTTGGTTTGGTTTGGTTTGTGTTTTGTTTTGTTTTTCATTAAATTTGGTTTATTTTTTAGTTCATACTAGGGCTGGGTGGTATATCGAGTTTGTACGATAGCACAATAGAATATGAGCACAATAATTGTGTCGTATGCAGCATTTTAAACCTACAAGTAAGTGTATTTCATGATAGCAGATGGCTGTAATGGGGTAATAAAAAAATGCAATTAGTCTGTGCTCTTGTTTATTTACTTTAATTTTTAGTTTAGTGAATTTAAAAAGCTTTATTTTTGTTTTTAGATTGTAAAGTTACAATGTTAGAATGTAATCTGATTTTAGCCCCTTTTTTGCACATAATGGATAGCATAGCCTACT
>NW_015511150.1:5553-6363 GCF_001515645.1 Sinocyclocheilus grahami | reverse complement strand
AGCAGTGATAAAAGGTTATCTGCCGAAATGTGTAAATACTCGACGAGAAGATCTTCTTGTGAGAAACACCTAGTAGGATAACCACCCCTTTTGGCGGTTACTGACAAATGTTGTAGTTGTTGAAAATGCTGCAGAAATGAGCAAGCAAGCCGTCTGTGATGTGAAAATGTGGAGCGCTGGCCCTCTCAGTGTTTACAAGCTGCCTGCTGGTGATAAGTCTCCAGCCCAGTGACTTGCGGCTGTCTGTGTCAATCTGAGCCAGGCTGCCATTGGCCGGGAGATGTCAGAGAGGAGACATGAGTGACAGGTGAATTTGGAGAGGGCTGTGGAGATGTGGGAGGGGTCAGGAGGTTGGAGAGCCAACATAGGAGATGGAGTGATTTTTAAGGCCAAAGTAAGAACAGAGAAGCCCGTGAGAACCTGGAAAGGATGCAGGATGCAGGGCGCTTCTAATCAGAACCATGGAGCCAAACTGCAACATGTGCAGCAGATCTTCTGGGGACAGTGGGGGAGAATTTTGAAAATGACAAATTGCAGGCTTCTAAAATTATTATCAAGTGACTTCTGTATGTTGTCCGGGATTAAAGTGGTCACCTGTGTGGTTTTGTATGACTGTTGAGAAGAACATTGTTTAACCTTTAATGGTAAAGTTTGCAATAAATATGCACTGATCACAGAGTTTATTTCTCAAAGGAATTTCAATAACTCAGTGTGTTGGCTGATTCCAAGTCACAATCCATTATATATTGTTTGTTTTTTTTATTCAGAAGGAATGCTTTAAGTTGATCAAAAGTGAGAGTAAATACATTT
>NW_015511150.1:3399-4014 GCF_001515645.1 Sinocyclocheilus grahami | reverse complement strand
AGAACGGAGGAAGACATGCCACCGTCTGAAGAAGATTGTGTGTGTATGCGCAAGAATGGAAATTTAGCTCATCTAACACAGGAGAAGACATCAGAGTTCCTCCGAAGAGTCCCGAATGCAGAGAGATCTACATAAACTCTCGAGTAAAAATATCCCATCTTTCCTTTTTGTGGCGGTACTGGAAAACAAGAGCTCTGTGGAAGAATATCCAACCAACACATTAAATATTTTAATTTTCTCATTGGGACAGCTCATTAATATTTTAATGTAGTGTGATGGTGGCTGGTTAATGTTATCATTAATATGCACCATTCCAATATGCTCATATCAGTGGAAATCTATTACATGTTCAATTTGTAACTTTAAAGGGATATGAATGCGTGGAGTGGAGCTCAGGGGTTGATGAGTATTAGTTAGAGACGATTCTATGTGCACTAATGATTGCATGCTAATTATCGGGTCTGTTTGATAGGGGACAGCTAATTCAGTTTGCACACTGCATGCCAAGTGTGTTCACTGGGGAGACTATATGCGCGTTATGAGTATGAACTTTTTAAGAAAAGTTTTGATTAGGCATGCACCGATACCGATACTGGTATCGGTATTGGGCCCGAT
>NW_015511150.1:2737-3260 GCF_001515645.1 Sinocyclocheilus grahami | reverse complement strand
GCTGCACTAATGTATCCATCCTGCCTACAGAAATGATCTCCTCCTACTAGATTTGAACTTGCGAGGTTCAATTTGAAGGTGGGAGATCTTGAATATTAAGCAGGTGATTATTCCGACTTTCTGTTCTTTATTGGCTTCTCTCACTGTGCGAGGTGCCAACAGGGCGGACAACCAGGAACTGCTGTCAGCGTCCAAGAATAGCCACAGAATGACTGGATAAGACGGCGCTTTCTTCACTCTGACTTTGTTTGAAGTTTTTGGGAATAATTTGTGCTTGCATATACTCTAGTAGCATGTGAATTAACCGGAATGACTTTAGACCAAAATTCCCTTATTGCAAATTATATTTTATCATTCAAATACTATTGCATATGGCTCTTTGTTACTTTTTGAGAGACATTTCATAATTGATGACAGTCAAGTGACTCTTCTTACTGTGGACGCACAATGAAATCTAGGTCACTCCAGATGTCATTCTGCTTTGATTCGCCCCTCAGAGGAGTCATTTGCCAGAGCTGTTCTC
>NW_015511150.1:0-1193 GCF_001515645.1 Sinocyclocheilus grahami | reverse complement strand
ATCCCTAGTTTTGATGATGCAATTGCCTAAAGATAAACTTATTCGGCATGACATTGTTTTAATTAAGTAGTAAGGGGGTGGTGGAGTCTTTGAAGATTTGGAGCGACAGCCCCCCAAAAATTGTAAGAAGTTGACTGTGTATATTTTTGACCCAGTATTGGAGTATGTTAAATGAATAAACCTGATGAGAAGCATTTTCAATTCAGTTGGTAAAAGTCTGGGGTTGGTAAGGTTTTTCATTTTTAATAGTCTTGCATATGCTCTGCATTTATTGGATCAAAAAACATTAATGTTGTAAAATCGTCATTACAATTTCAAAATGTTTAAATTATATTATATTAATAAAATATATTAATATTAAATTATATTCATATTTATGCTATTATATACTGATAATAATTAATAATATTCTTATTTTATTTATGCTTTTTTATATTGTAATATTTTCTTTTATTGAATTGTTTTTATATCTATTTAATTTATATATAAAGGGGTCATATGATGTGATTTCAAGTTTTCCTTTCTCTTTGGAGTGTTACAAGCTCTTGGTGCATAAAGAAGATCTGTAAAGTTGCAAAGACTAAAGTCTCAAATCCAAATATATATTCTTTATAAAAGTTAAGAGTCAGCCACGCCTACCTAAAACAGCTCGTTCTAACACGCCCCCACATATCTACGTCACTGTGTGGAAATATTAGCATAATGCCGCCCAAATGTGCACGCAAAGAGAGAAGGCGTGGTTTCAGAAACAGCAGTAATGTTGATGCAGCCATGTCAGGGAGACGCTGCGTTTCAGTGCGAAAAGCAAAAGCACTTTATTTGGCCTTCTGGAAGTAGATGCAATTAGGAATCATTGGTTAAGATTTATTTACAACAGAACAGCACAACCCAGATGTTCAAATTTGTGCAACGCGTTTTATGGACGTCAGTTTTTTTAACCTAGAAGAGTACAAGGCTGGCAGTGCACAAAGGCTATTTAAAAAAAAAAATGGGTCAATTGCGACTTTGCTATGACAATCTGGTGCTTCTGAATCAGTGACTGTAAGTATGTTTTGTTATTAGTTTAAGTATTTGCTATTGACTGTTCAAATGCAGAGTTTTGCGCAGCGCAACGCGCCGTGTGTGTGTGTGTGTGTGTGTGTGTGTGATGGGAACAGGGTCACATCACAGGAGAGTGAACTGCCTGTCAGAAA
>NW_015511149.1:9901-10682 GCF_001515645.1 Sinocyclocheilus grahami | reverse complement strand
ACAAAATAAGACATATTTTGACAGGTCATTGGTTTAAAGTTCAGAAATGTTTTGCTTATACGTAAGAAAAAAGACGACCAAAAGTCTCTCATTTAATTTGGAATGACTAGTTTAACCCTGTAATTGGTTATTTATTGCTGTCGAGCAGTAAGTTTAATTGACATTATTTTCCCTGCTTCAGATTTGCGTTGGTACACGAGAACACGGACACTAACGGGGATACATAAACTATGGACACGTCTGATGAAGGGAGGATGTCTCGTTTGAAAGAATTTTTGCTAACTTTCTTCATGCCAGAAAAATGTTATGACCAGTTTTTCCTTTACTTCAACTTTATGCACGGTGAGAGACAGCGTTCTCTTGACTAAACATATGCAAATATATTCAAACATGCCCTGGTTTGTAAAAACATGTCCTCCAAAACAATTTAATTTTACAGTGGGCAATACATTTAACATCAATTTAACACATTACATTTACAGATGACTGGTTGTAATGATGTTTAATGTTAGCCACAGCTGACTATTATTCAGTATCCAGTGTGCTTGTAAACATTACAGAATATGTCTTTACTGTTTTTGTCCGTGTTGGTCTCTAGTTCCCTGTCTGAAGATTGTCTTAAGTAAAACTATGGGAATATTGATTTTGGTGGGAATTGTTATTGGTAAGTAGTCTATTTTACATCATAGTTCATGTCCTCCAAAGTTGAAGTTATAACTTTGTTTTCTCTGCTTTATATCTTGTGCAACTGTGTTGCATAGTGTGTGTGTGTGTGTGTGTG
>NW_015511149.1:7580-8477 GCF_001515645.1 Sinocyclocheilus grahami | reverse complement strand
GGCCTTTCTCTCTCAACTCAGTTGCATGCAGTGGCTTGCGGTTGCAGTGTGGTGATACTGGCACAGGTCCTGATGTACTGGAATAAAAGCGTGATAAACAGCCAGAAAGAAAGGCAAGTGGAGAAAGACAAGGCTGAATAAAAGAGGTAAAATACACTTGATGGACAATCGATGTTCACTCAATGTGAGCGTTTGTAAGTGTGATTTTCCACCTTTTGTCAGATAAATGGTCTGTGTTTAGTAATAGCTTGATTATTTCCAGATTTTGATTAAGTTAATTCAGTTTAACTACAAACCATCTTGCACATTTTTTCTTAAATTAGCTCCTGGGCACATAGTTTCATCTCATACTGATATCAAATCTATATCGAGTTAATTCAGCTAAAGACGTTTGAATCTTTGGCTAGAATGTGGAAAGTACCCAAACTATTTTATTTGCTTGGGTAAATGTAGTACAAATAGGATGTATTTATCATTTTGTTTAAATATGGGAAAATGCACATCACAAGGTTAATTCACAAGTCAGCCTCTGTGTGGCAGTAATTATTTATATAGCTGGTGATTATTGCAATAAAGCACCAGTAGGTGGCAGAAGAGTAGTCTTTATCATATTGTGTATTACTGAGTTTCTACTGTTCATGCCGCCTCTATACTATATCACTATAAATACATGTTGTTCTTTCTTTCTGTCACCTGGTCAGATATCTTTTTACTTTCTTGGATTTACACCTCAGAATGTGCATTTGCACTCCTGGAAAAGAGGTTGTCAATCATTAAATGTCTCATGAAATGTTTGCAAATTCACTTTTCAGTCCTAAACTATGGTTTCTTTTTTCCCTAAACTTTAAACTTTATTTTCAGATGTCTTTTTTCTGTAATAAAATATGTTTCTGATCT
>NW_015511149.1:4777-5758 GCF_001515645.1 Sinocyclocheilus grahami | reverse complement strand
GTTCAAACAAAATGTGTGTGAGAGAGAGCAAGATAGAGAAAGAGATAGAAAAAGAAAAAGAGAGGTGTGGAAAGGCCATCACCGATCATGCCTGCAACGGTTCTTGAATTTTTGTCCGTCTGGCCAGGTTGGGTTCAGAGGAAGCATAAAAATACTGATGGGAATGTGATTCCTACATTTCAGTAGTAAAAGTGAAATCGAGTTTATCAAGCAACTTTAGTTCTTGAAACTTCAGCAAACATGTTGATTCACATACAGTTGGTGCTGTCTCTCCCATAGCTAACTTAAACTCTTTATCACCTGCCAATATGACCTTTCATAGACTTTTATGGTGTTTGTACACACTTCTTTGAAGTATTTAAACATAGTGAAATTTTACATTTTTTTGTGAAGAAATTATTGTCTTTTAAAGAAATGATATGATAAGTAGGGATGCAAATAAGATGATTATTCTCTTTGTGTTACAGCTGATAACTGATAAACGGTAGATGTTAAAGTTTTATACTATTTTTGTCTTAAGTGAAGTAAAAAAACACTAACAACTAAAATCACTGTTTTGGATTTAGGCATTACAACAGTATAATCTACAGTATAAATAAGTGGAAATTAATTTTGAGATTTGGGTAAAGATTGCATTTAATAGTGTTATTAATTTTATTAGTCTTTAATGATTAACTTTAAGTGAGCATTAGATGATGGCAAAGGTAGTCTAAATGTAAAAGCTGGAAATAAGCATGCACAATTAAATACAGCATATCAACTGATACTGATAAAAAAGTATGTAATATCTAACAATATCAGATCTTGTACCATATTGTGCATGTGGAATGATGATATTTAATGATATCTGAAGAACGTCGCTACCTGTTAAAGTCCAGATATTACACATTTACAGAATAGAAGAAACATTGTGTTATATGTGGTGTATTTTAGTTTGTATTGATCTATTTTAAGATTTTTGTATGTGATTTTTTTTTTTTT
>NW_015511149.1:3295-3863 GCF_001515645.1 Sinocyclocheilus grahami | reverse complement strand
AAATGAATTAATGAAAAAACTGCAATAGTATCTCATTGATGCTAAAATAAGAGAGCTGCACATTTTGTAATATTTGAGGTATGACTGAAAACTTACCGGTTTGACTCAATATTGCTCAGATTGTGAACAGTGTGGAAACTGACATAAAATAAATTCAAAAAACATTTAAGCCATCTTTTTCAATTATTGTGTTTATATTTTTGTGTGTGTGTGTACAGAACCGCTGTATTGTTTAGTTTGACTAAACATTGTGTGACTGTATTCATGGTTCATGAGAAATTATATGTATGTATGGAGAAAGAGAGAGACTTTGTGAACTTTATTGGGTTATATGTGTGTATGAAAAGTTTCAACAGACATTTAAATGTTGTTGAACAAAAATTGCGGAGTCTGTTTCTTCCCCTTCCCCTCTCTTCTCTCTCTGGTGGGTGTGGGGTTGAGTTTTGGGGTTAGTTTGGGGGATTGCTGTTGCTTTGGGAACAACCTGTAGAAGCCTCTGTTGCTAGGAGATTTTATGCTTTCAGCAAGAAAATCTGTCTCCCCCTTCAACTGAACCCCCACACAGCGC
>NW_015511149.1:0-2047 GCF_001515645.1 Sinocyclocheilus grahami | reverse complement strand
GAGAAAGGAGAACAAAGGCGAGCATAAGAGGCGCTGAGAACCGCGAGCTTTTACTGAGCGCACCTGCGTGCTCAAAAGCAAAGGACAATGAGCCTCGAAACGGCCAATTACGGCCTGGACAGCCATTCGCTTTCTCTCCTGGAAAAAGCGGGCAAAGTATGAAAAAAAAGGGAAAGGGAGGGATATTCTTCCGACCTCTGTGTTTTGATCCTCCTAACTTTTATCAGTTTTAATCGATGTCCACTTTCTTCTCGGGGTTAGGTGACGGAGGTCAGATGTCCCCTCAGCACTCGCCAAAACCAAGACCCTGTCCCTCCCAAATCAGTGTCCTCTGCACTCATTGTTCCCTTTGCTTGCTTAATTTGGTGCGTTTTAGCTAATTATAATATTAGTCATATCGACTTAAATGCATTAATGTTGAGACCATAAGCCCGCTATCGTATTAACGATGAATTAAACGAGTCTGGTCGCTTTTAAATGGGCTGCCTTATGAAACGGACCCATATGGGTTTTGATTAATCATTGGAAAAAGCTCGTTTCAGCAATTTCGCAATAAAAGCCGATGTGTTTGGGCTGGGCTGTCTTGCACTTATTACATTATCGTCTAATTCGTCAAAGTGTGTAGGTTGTGGCGCCGGAGAAAAGCTACACCTGTCCTGTTATCATTAAACTAACTTGAGGCTTACTTGCTTTCCAGCATTTGCTACTTCTGGACGTCACAATGTAAAGTGTGTTTGAATGTAACTGAATTTGTCAAATCTGTGCAAGAGGAAACAGATTGAGTTAAAATGCTAACCATAGGCGTACCTGTAACAATGTTTTAACTAACTAGCTTCAGCCCTCAGACATTTTTAGGGCCCATTGCAACAAACTTGTTTAGATAAGAAAATAATCATTTTGAAGAGAGACGTTATTTTTTTTGTTATTAAATTCTTATTTCCATTGATTATTTATTTTTATTTATCTATTTTGTCGAAGCATCACATTTACGGATTGGCATGGCATTGTATTTCAGTTGTAAAATTAAGGAAAGTAGTCTGGTTTTCATATATAATTATAATGAGAACAAAGAAAGACCAGTGTACAAAAATAATAAAATACTTTATTAAATTTTTTTTTGTTGTTGTTGTTTTTCTATCAAGGTTGTCAAGGCACATACAAGATTATTAACCCTTACTATAAGGGCCTAAAAGTAAAAAAGAAACATTTCACAATACATTCTCAGTCAAACAGTCTTTTAACAAGCTCATAAAGTTTTCGTTTTTAATGAACATTATTCAAAACGTTTTGACTCTGCCTTTTTTTTTTTTTTTTACACAAAAAACACTTCTATTCACAATGTTCTATTTCTCAAAGGAGCTGAGAATTAATTGTTCTTTTTTTTTTTATAGAAAATACAGTCAAATCCCTCTAAGCGGGATCTCTATTTCATTTTCACTTTTTAATGCGACAAAAATCTGTTGAAGCTCAGGGCATATATCTACACTAACAAAAATGTCTAAACCGTTGTGCATTTCATATTTTTGCATGACCTAAAACAATGAAGAGCAGCACAATGTTACAAAGTTTTATGGTATGAAAGCTTAAAAGTAAAACTTGGGAGATTAATTTTGAGGCGTTTCGATCATCAGGACAAGCAGCGACTGAGGGAATGTGTGCTCCGTTCCCTTCTTTCCCTATTTAGCGTTTACAGCCATGCCTTTAAAGTCAGTAGTCGGTGAGATATTAAACTAGCTGGTTGACTATGCAAATAATAAGCAGTAATAAACCATGGATAGTCGATTACATAAACCAAAAAAAATGTGCCGTGTTACTACCATGATCGATTCCAACAACAGTGCACCAGGCCCCACTGGCATAATCATCAAACATAATGCAGAAAACAAAGACATGGACCTTAAAGAAAAAAAATGTGACAGAAAGGGGCGACACACATTTCACACAATAATCTGAGGCACTTCAACAAGGCCAGAAGTCCAGCTGCCTTGGGATTCCAGTTCGGCCATGTGTCCACACACCCTCATCCTTTTTTACATATCAAGTTAAT
>NW_015511148.1:9225-10692 GCF_001515645.1 Sinocyclocheilus grahami | reverse complement strand
AGAAGAAGAAGTCATGCTTCTGGCCTGATTGTGAATGATTCATCAGTGATGTTATTGTAAAGAAAGAGAATACCTTCATAATCTTAGTAAAATAAAAGTGCTTGATGATTTATGTTGCTAAATAAATATGACACTGACCTGCATCATAGAGTCATAAAACTGTAAAATTAAAATAAATGAATAATTGTCAAAATAAAGCTTTTCAAAATAAAATACTTAAAACCATAAATGCCCAAATAAAATAAAGAATTCAAAAAACAACCAAAATAAAAACTTAAAATGTCATAAAAAATGTTAAAATAAAATAAATTATTTAAAAATAAACATAATCAAAATAAACCCTTTCTAAAATTAATTAAATCATAAAAATGTGATATTAAAATAAATATATAATTAAAATGAAACACTTACAAAAAATGAATAAAATCATAAAATGTCAAATAAAAAATAAATAAAAATTAATAACTCATTAAAAATCTAATAGAAAATTTGGAATTAAAATAAATAAATAATAACAAAAATTATCCAAATAAAGCACTTACTACAAATAATTAAATCATCACATTTAAAATTAATAAATAATATTTTAAAAATCTAAATAAAACACTAACTAAAATTAATTAAATCATAAATATAAAATCACAAAAATGTCAAATTAAAATAAAAAAAAAATTAATAACTCATTAAAAATCTAATAGGAAATTTGGAATTAAAATAAATTTATTATTTTTAAAAATATCAAAATAAAGCACTTACTAAAAATAATTAAATCATCAAAAATTTACATTTAAAATGAATAAATAATAAAAAATAAAATCCAAATAAAACACTAAAATGAATTAAATCATGGATATCACATTTAAATAAATAACTCAATATAAAAATAAAAATACATAAAAATAAAATACTAAAATAAATGAATTACACAAATTATTTAAATAAATAAATAATTTAAAAATAAAAACAATCAAAATAAAACACTTACTAAAAATGAATTAAGCCATTGAAAAGGGTAACATTTAAATAAACAAATCATATAAAAAAATAAAACATTCAAAATAAAACGCTTCTATGCACTGCAACATCAATCATGCTTCTGGCCTGATTGTGAATGATTTATCAGTGGCATTCCTCATGTTTCAACAATAATAACCAAACGTGAATCATGATTGATGTTGCTGAATGAATGTGAAGCTGACCTGCGTCTGCCCAGCAGAGCTGCTTGCTCTGGGGGTCAAAGGTCAGAGCGTTGGGCAGCCCCAGCCCGTCCTGCACCAGCACTGTCCTGTCGCTGCCGTCCAAACCGGAGCGCTCGATCTTGGGCCCGTCTCGGTTCCAGTCGGACCAGTACAGGTATCTGGAGAACAGAGACGTGTGTCATATATGTGACCTGGAGCACAAAAGCAGTCATAAGCAGCACAGGTATATATTTGTAGCAATAGCCAACAATACATTGTATGGGTCAAA
>NW_015511148.1:8113-8690 GCF_001515645.1 Sinocyclocheilus grahami | reverse complement strand
ATGTCTCTTTGGAAATTTGAGCAAATGCAAAGTGAAAGTAAAGTGTGTCGTGCGTGCATGTAAACAAACACAAAATAACACATTTGCATGAGAGCACTCTCTGAAAAAGCCCAGAAAAACACAAGACAGAGCACTTTGGAATAAAACAAACCAAAAACAAGGATGCAACAGCGGTACATATGGGATAAAGCACTGGAATTTATGTCCCGGTACAATCGACTCTGACGCAGAGTACAGCCAGCGGATCGATCCATTTGGCTGTTATATTATGTAAATAATACTTATATAGTTCATGCACTATTTTTTCTCTTGCACTCTGTATATTTGTGTCTAGTTTGTGAATCATTTGCACTGCTTGTATTTTTGCTGCATTGTTTGTGTTTGTTGCTCATACTCAGATTAAAAATATATTTTTCTGTGAAAAAAAGTCACTTTTATACTGCATTTTGTTATTATATAACACAGTTTCCATTTTCTTTACTCCCTAAAGGTTTTTGGACACATCTATATTGTTAGGAAACTAAATATGGCTCTGTTTTTCACTGAAAAGCGCCTATAACAATATTGTAATAAATGG
>NW_015511148.1:5970-6488 GCF_001515645.1 Sinocyclocheilus grahami | reverse complement strand
AAAAAGTATAAAAATAAAATAAATAATTAAAAAATAAAAACAGTAGAAAATGTATTAACCACTAATTAAATCGTAAAAATTTAAAATTAATATAAATAATTTAATAACAATCAAAATAAAACACTAAAAAAGTAATAATAAATATGTACAATTAAAATTTTTTTTTTAAATAAAAACAATCAAAACAAAAGACTTACTAAAAATGAATCAAATCATAAAAATGTCAAATTTAAATAAATAAATAATTTAAAAATAAAAACAATCACAATAAAAGGCTTACTAAACATAAATCATAAAAATATGATAAACCGACATCAGAGAACCGTGAATGTGCAAATGTGTTGTTAAATTATAGTTGTTGTTAGATTATTACAATAACTTAAAATCTCAGTAAACATAACATTTCAGTAAATAACTAACAATCTAAATGGCACATATTTTAGGAGAAAGGGGTTGAGCTGATGAAAGTGTATTGCAGTGTGATTGAGAATCAGTATTAGAGAGTCGCTCACCTTTAG
>NW_015511148.1:5578-5960 GCF_001515645.1 Sinocyclocheilus grahami | reverse complement strand
ATCACCACTTTACCCTGCAGACGTCAACACAAGACCAACAGATGCATGAGACGCAGAACAGCAAAGCAACAGAAGCAGCAGCAGCCCACGAAACATGACGCTGTAAGGAACAAAAGTATTCACACTCGCACAAGTTCATTTGCAGTAAAAAGTCATTTTACATTCTTGTTTGTTTGATTATAATTTAATGCTATGCCAGCTACCATGGCTATTTTCATGGCAACATTTTTTTAAATGTACATAAATAAATAGGTTAAATTAAAAAAATTAATTACATTTTTTTTAATGTTTTAAATGAAGAAAATATGAATTAATTAAATTAATCTAAAAATATATTTTTTTAGTTATATATATATATATATATATATATATATATATATAT
>NW_015511148.1:2774-4417 GCF_001515645.1 Sinocyclocheilus grahami | reverse complement strand
GAGTAATTCATGGGCTAATTTTCATGTTTGGGTGAACTAACCCTTTAAATTGTAGAATTTTAAAAATATATATTTTTTATAGCGGTCAGTTTGAATCTCAAACATCCCACACATGACGGTCAATCAAAGACGAGCAAAACCATGTCTTGTTTACTAGTTTTGCTGCTGGAATGTGTCAGACTGACTCATGACTGAAGACCGTGTCTGTCTGTGGTTACAAGAGCAGTAAATTGAGGTTTTGTCATATTTCAGTGCAGATTATGTGTAATTAGTGAATTTGACAGTTTCTGGATCCATTTAGAAACAATTTTCCATCATATGGTGGCTCCAAGAAACTAAAATTAATGTCTGACTATCTTTTTCTTCAACAAAACATCTATTGTTTTAGCATTTCAAACCCAACGAACTTCTGTCTGTAAAAACATTTTGTTGTAAAATGTTTATGCATCTTTATTTACAGAAATGACACTTGCTTTTATATTTTGTGTGCAATTTAAGTGTGACTTCATTTTTTATGCTTGTTTGTTTATAATTTAAAAACATGCCAGCTAATAAGGCTATTTTCATGGCAAAAAAGGTTCAAATGTAGCAAAATATAAAAGAATAAATCAATTAATCAATTAATAATTAAAAAAATTAAAAAGGATCAAATTTAGCAAGGTTAAAATGTAGCAAAATATAAAATAAAATCTAAATAATTAAATAAATCAATCAATGTAAAAATGTAAAAGTTAAAATGTAGAAAAATATAAATGACTGAATAAATAAATTAATAAATAATAATAAAAAATTTAAAAGGGTAAAATGTGGCAAAATCTAAATGGACGCAAAAATTTAAAACGTTTAAAATGTTAAAATAAATTAATTAATAAATACATTTAGAAAATGTTAAAATGTAGCAAAATCTAAATAAATAAATAAATGCAAAAATTAAAAAAAGTTAAAACTTTGCTAAATCTAAATGAATGTAAAAATTAAAAAAGGTTCAAATGTATCTAAATAAAATTAATGAATGAATAAATAAATAAATTATTTATTTAGATTTTGCTACATTTTAACCTTTTACATTTTTTAAATTATTAGTTACTTAAATGTAAAATTTAAAAAAGGTTAATATGTGGCAAAATCTAAATAAATATTTAAATTAAAAAGGTTAAAATGAAGCAAAATTTAAATAAATAAATGAATGCAAAAATTTTAAATGTAGCAATAAATAAATGAAAATAAATAAATAAAATGTAACAAATAAATAAATAAATATCAATTTATAATTTAAGTGTGACTTCAGTTTACAAATATGTTTTGGGGCTAGTATGTGTGTCTAACATTCTCACAGAAGCTGTTGTAGCAGCAGTGTAAACGAGAAGTTCAGAATGAGAGTAATTAACGGTAATTAACTCACAGGTACGTGCAGAACGGTCCTCGACTCGTCTTTGATCATCCGGTTGCCGTCCAGCGGGATGTGATCGATCTTGCCGCTTTGGGCAAATAAGAGGTTTGCTCCAGCAGTCAGAGGACTGATGTCAGTTCTGGGGGTGGGGCCAATGAGGGGCGGAGCCACACTGTGATCAATACCTGTGAAAAGAGTTAGGGTTAAATGTCAAACTAAAATAAAATAAAAAAATCATTTAAAATTTCCAAAT
>NW_015511148.1:0-1287 GCF_001515645.1 Sinocyclocheilus grahami | reverse complement strand
AAAAAAATAATTCCACTCCAAAAATATTCTGAAGAAAAAACACATTATTTCAACATTATTTACAAAAGCAGCATTGTTGTGCTGAATTTAATTAATGCAAAATTATTTTTATCTGGAAAGGATGATTTTCATTATAATATCACATATCATAAAATGCCTTAACAATAAATAAATAAAAACAAACAAACAAACTTTAACAACAACATGAAATAGAAATGTCTTAATATATTGTGAACAATAAATTTTTTTATTTATTATTTAATTATTTATTATTATAACTTTTATTTATTATTTTTACTTATTTATTATTTTAGCATTTTTAACATTTACTCAAAATCCTGGCCTACATTATTTACAAAAGCAGCATGTGTTGTGCTGAATTCAATTCATGCATAATTATTTTTATTACATATACAGTATAACTAATTACAATTATAAAATTAAAATTGTATCTGTACAGGAAGATTTTTTAACTACGGTTAAATCTCTAATTGAATTTTAATCTTTGTATCTGGACAGGATTACTTTCATTATTACAATCTTAAAAATCCTAAAAAAGGCTCTAATAAACGAATGAATGAATACTCATATACATAATATTTTCCCCCTGAGGTTCACTTATAATATTAGCCATGCTTTTATCCCAAAAATGGTTAAAAAGTCGTTTTTAACTATTGCTTTCCTCCGTCTCCTCAGCACTTACAACTAAACAGGTTGTTTTTTGCTGCTGTGCCTTTAAGAAATGTGCAACAATGAGTTCCTCCTCATTTCCTCATCGAGAGGACGAGACGTTTCTGAACACAAAGAAAGACAAACAGAAGGACTTGTGACGCTTAAAGCAAGCACGAATGTGTCGGGCTGTAATTATTTATCACTGCCCTCAAATTAGGAGAACACGTCATGCTTGTCAAACGCTCACAGACAGAAACAGACTCTGGGAAATATTCGCCGCAGGGGGAATCTGCAGAAGTACGAGCCTCAGTTTAACACGACTGAACAGAGCAAGAGTTCAGCGATTCGGGGAAACTCAATCAGCCATCTGTGATTAATAAATGTTATCTCGTGAAATAAAATAAAAAAATCGGTAATGATATATTTTGCGTAAAGAAAATAAAACCTAATTTTAAGATCAATACGATTTTTTTCTAAGTTAATTTGTGCTAAAAAAATGATTTTAAAATCAGTATATATATATATTTATACACGCTACTGCTCAGAAGTCTGGGCTCAGTAAGACTTGTAATGTTTTTAAAGAAGTCTCTTCTGTTCATCAAGGCTGCATTTATT
>NW_015511147.1:10283-10691 GCF_001515645.1 Sinocyclocheilus grahami | reverse complement strand
ATGTAAGATGATACAGGAAATGCAATACTGATCTGATGGCTATGGAATGGCTATCTAAAGCAATCATGTTAAACAGCTTTTGGACTCACTGGGAGGTTTATTTGCTGGCAGGTTTTTAAAGTGGCTTCCTTTGATGACCTCCACAGAGAGACGTCCTGTAGTGGCGTTGTACACAAGCCCCAGCAGGATCTCAGGAGCCGACCCCTGACCAGCAGATGGGAACGACGAGGCCGTCTCGCTGCACGATACATCTGACACGCTTGCCTGAGAGTCACTGCCCTGGGACACACACAAAATCTTTGGTTAACTTTTCATTTTATAAACATATAATTATTTATATATATAATTATAATTTATATATATTAGTGCTGTCAAAAGATTAATCGTGATTAATCACATCCAAAATAA
>NW_015511147.1:8642-10078 GCF_001515645.1 Sinocyclocheilus grahami | reverse complement strand
TATATATATATATGTATGTATGTATGTATGTGTGTGTGTATGTATCTCTCTCTCTATATATATATATATACACACTTCAATATACAGTAATATTGTGTGTGTGTATATATATATTTATATATTTGGCAAAGCTGAATTTTCATTAGTAATTTTTCCAGTTTTCAGTGTCACATGATCCATCACAAAATCATTTTAATATGCTGTTTTGGTGCTCAAGAGTAATTTTTTCTCCTTATCAATGTGTATATAATAAAAATATTATCAGTCAAACAGTTGTCCTGATTATTATTTGAAACCATGATAAATTTTTTCAGTACTATTTGATTACTGAAAATAATTAAAAAAAACAGCATTTATTTGAAATATAAATCATTTGTAACATTATAATATTTGTTTTTAGTGTCACTTTCGATAAATTGAATGCATCATTGCTGAACAAAAGTATTAATTTCTTTAAAAAAAAAATATATATATAAAATAAATAAATAAATACCCCAAAGTTTTGAACAGTAGTATATATAATTTATCTAAAAAATATCTATCTATCTATCTATCTATCTATCTATCTATCTGTATACATCTATAGATGTACAGTATATATATACATTTAATTTTTAATATCTTTTTGTGCATTATGCTGATAATTTGTCATGAAAAAACATTCATGTTTTTCACATTTTATCACCCTCACAGGTATGTTGCAGCAGGGCTCCAGTACGATGGGGACCGACATCTTGCCCTGCAGGTTGAGTTTGGTGAGGTAGAACACCTTCTCTCCGAGAGCCTTCTCCTTCTTCATCCTGCGGATGCTGTACAAGCGGAACCGGATGGCGTAGTTCCCGATCATCTCCGACTCGATATGGCTGAAGTGAAATGTCTCTGTGAAGACGGGGCAGGGGCCACGCTGGACGATGGTTTTGGCCCTCTGTTTTTTGGTGGGCAGCAGCACCAGATGCACTTGCCAGGAGATGTTACCCGTGCGTTTGAGAGAAGGAATGTCCGTCAGCGCCGTTATTGTGATGGACAGACGCTGGTCGGACGAATCGTAGTCGAAGATGACATCGAGAGTTCCATATTGAGCAAGAGGCTCAGGGTCGTAACCTTTGGGAAGCTGAGCCGCCGATCCACGTGCAGACAGATCCTACAGAGATGATTGACAGAAAAAGGAAGAGATTTAGAGGGAGTAACAGTTACCATCTGAGACTCCAGGTAGTGCATGGTAAGTAGATTAATATGGTACCTGTGCAGGAGTTTACATTTATATGAGCTCTTATATGATCGCTTTAATACTAAAAACAGACAGTTATGACAAATTCCATGATGGATGAAGATATTTTCAATGACTGATGGCTAGGATTTTTATTGCTACCATTCACATATCAAAGTTAGACAGAGGATGTGGCTCAGTACGTTCAGTGCTGCATCACACTGCTGTA
>NW_015511147.1:7031-8117 GCF_001515645.1 Sinocyclocheilus grahami | reverse complement strand
CCTTGCTGAATACAAAAAAATAAAAATGTACTGACCCCAAACTTTTGAATAATAGTGTATATTGTTACAAAAGATTTTGAATAAATGCTGTTCTTATAAAAATAAAAAAAATCAGCTTTGCCATCAGTAATAAATTGGATTTTAAAGTATACTGAAACAAAACAAAACGGTATATATATATATACAAACACACTTTTATCAAAATACAGTACTATTGTGAAATATTATCACAATTTAAAAAGGAAATAAATATATATATAAATATAAATATATATTTGACAAAGCTGAATTTTCAATCGTCATTACTTCAGTTTTCAGCGTCACATGATCCATCAAAAATAATTTTAAAATGCTGATTTGGTGCTCAAGGGACATTTCTTATTATTATCAATGTTCATAATAATAATATCATCAGTCAAACAGTTGTCCTGATTATTATTTGAAACTAAGATACATTTGAAACCATTATAAATTTTTTCAGGACTATTTGTGACCCTAGACCACAAAACCAGTCGTCAAGGGTTTGAGATTGATACATAATCCGAAAGCTGAATAAATAAGCTTTCCATTGATGTATGGTTTGTTACCATAGGACAATATTTGCCCGAGATACAACTATCTGAAAATCTGGAATCTGAGAGTGCAAAAAAAAAAATCCAAATATTGATCAAATTTTGACCCATAAAATATATTGTTGGCTATTGCTACAAATATACCCGTGCAAAAACATTTTTTAGATTGCAATATTTCACAATATTACTGTTTTTTTCTGTATCTTTGATCAAGTAAATTTAGCCTTGATGAGCATAAGAAACTTTAAAAAACATTACAAAATGTACTGATCCCAAACCTTTAAACGGCATTGTGTGCATATATATATATATATTTCTTTTTAATTATTTTATTTTTTATTTAAAATTCATACATGTGTTCATTTATACCTCTGGGTAATGAACATACAGTGCCTTGCGAAAGTATTCAAACCCCTTCATTTTTTCACATTTTGTTATGTTGCAGCCTTATGTTATACTGCTTTCAATGACTTTTTTATTCCACATTAATCTACACTCCATACACCATAATGAC
>NW_015511147.1:4537-6268 GCF_001515645.1 Sinocyclocheilus grahami | reverse complement strand
TGGAGTGTAGATTGATGTGGAAAAAAAAGTTTAACAAGGTTGCAAAAAATGAGGCACTGTACATGTTCATTTCTACCCCTGGTAACGAGGAACTTTCATCTTTGCAGTAAGTGATTTTTGCATATACAGATTGTTTTGCTGAAACACACACCTCTGGGCTGAGTACAGCAGTGCTGTCACTCGGTACATCTTCTTCATAGCCCTTATTAAGGAAACTCTCCGTTTCCTGTGCTCCGCTGACCTCACTCGGACATTTTCCATAGCTGTGTCTGGGGCTCTCGCTCCCCTGGGAAAGGTCACATTTGGCATCGCCCAGGTCAGAGGGTGTGCACGACATGCGTGGGGACCCATCCTCATCCTGATAGGGTGGAGGCTGCAGCTCATCCAATGGTGGAGTCCGTCTCATCCGCTGGATACAGTTTACTGATGTGGAGCAAAGTGAGAGAGATGCATTTAGTGCCATTTAGCTCAATGTTCTCAAGCAATATGAAAAAGCAAAAAAGTGTAATGTGAAATGGCAGATAGCATCTTTAATTTCTTCAAAAGTGCATTACTTGGAGTGAAAGTAACTCTGCACAAGGGCAGAATGAAGCAGGATTGTAATCTCAGTAACTCAATATAATTCATTCTGACATGAGACTGAAGCTGCAGCCTTTGTGTTTTTAGGAGACCAGAACAGTATCTATTAGGCTTGTAATTTATGATACAACTTGTTATATGGCATTCATAGCTCTGTAACCCTAAACTCATTTCAAGAAAAGGTCAAAACCTGACCTTTTAGTAAGAATATCCCTAAAACCTGCACCTTCATAAATCATTCAGTTGTCCTCCAAGAGCTACAAATCACTGTGCATGTGTATGCGTATGATTAAATTAAACAAATCAGTGTGTTTCATTATTTCAAATGCAGAAAATGAAGAAAATTAGGGGATATGCTGATGCTTCTAGCGGCTCTGTGAGACTCTGAAATTGAGATGAATGGCAAAACGTGGTCTGATTTACCTGCATTCACTCTACAAGTTAAACTGCTCTGTAAAGAGAATGAACCAAGTAGCTGTTGCCATAGTAACATGCGGCTGGTCAGGACAGGAAGATTTAGCGATCTCATAAATACAGCGCATTCTCTCTCACACACACGCACACGCTTCTGTTGGAGTGTGGCTGGGGTAACTGGTTCTGACTATTGGGAAGAGACATTGCTGATGCTGTGAATTTTCAAGTGGGGGATTAGTTATCCACTTTCTCTAAACTCCCTCACTTCCTAGATATTAGTTCTCATTTAATACAATAACATTTGTTACTAATTGGAATATTAGGATAATAATTGAAAACTGTAATAATAACAACAACAATAATAGTTGTTATTAGAATAATAATGATAATAAAGCATTATTATTATTATTATTAATCTATTTCCCAGTTTTAAATTATGCTGAGAATACAATTTGAAATAAAAAATATTGTTATTATTCATAAACAACAACAACAATTACTAACAACAAAAACTGTTTTTGCAGCTTAACTTTTCAAATTATTATGCTGATAATACATTTTGTAATGAAAATTATTAAATTATTATTATTATTATTAATCTATTTCCCAGTTTCAAATTATGTTGATAATACAATTTTTTAATAACAATTAGTATTGTTATTATTTTTAAACAACAACTATAATTATGAATTAAACAACAACAAGTTATTATTAAGTTATTACCAACAACAAAAATAA
>NW_015511147.1:3634-4237 GCF_001515645.1 Sinocyclocheilus grahami | reverse complement strand
CTTCATTTTACATCACAACATTTCTTTGTTTTAAACATTTCATAACCCGAAAACAGAGAAGCGTCAAGATATGACAGTACAAAAGATGGAAACTTTTCACTTTGAATGAGGATGGAGGAAAGAAACATCACTATGATTAAGATGACAGAGGAGCACGTCCGCTCGCCTTCTGTGCCTCAATGCTGAATGACAGCTTTGATCATAAACACTGCAGCATTTTCAACCTGCGGCTATGAACAAGAGCAAGATAAATGTCTGTCTGTGTGTATGAGAGTGTGTCTATATCTCAATGATGCTTTGATCAACTCTCATGTCAAACATCTCTCATGTTTCAATTTGATCAGAATGCCAGAATATATGCATGCCATAGCTATAAAATTCAGTATCATCAGGACTTCACTGAGCGATTAGTAACAAGACATTTACGGCTCAGTTAACTTGATTTTCAAGCTAACAAACACTCAGCTCACTTGTTATGCATGAATATAAGAATGTCGGTATGTCTGCACAGCATGATTTTGTGTGTGTTTTTTATGTGTTTGCGAGCAGTCAAGCAATATGAGTGTGTAAGTGTATATGTAAATGTGTGTGTGTTAGCTCCTC
>NW_015511147.1:0-2479 GCF_001515645.1 Sinocyclocheilus grahami | reverse complement strand
TATTAATGTACAAATAAATGCAGCCTTGGTGAGCAGAAGAAACTTATTTCAAAACCATAACCCCAAACATTTAGGAACCCATTTTAGCACAGAGTTTCCTATTCAACCATGGCATACATAATTTGGAATGAAAAGTAACCCCTCAAAAAACAATCACTCTCCGCTTTCACAATGACCATTAAACTCCACTTTCACCCCACATAAATGTCTCATGAGCAGAAAGAAAGCAGCTTTTTGTGTGAGGTGTAAATTTACCATCATCTGCTGAGGCCTCGCTGCTGTAGCCATCATATTCAGCCGCTAGGGGGTAGTATTTCTGCCGTGTGTCCCAGCCATAGCCCTTCTGGTGGTGCGAGTTAGTCCCCGCTGAACCACCCTGGAGACCCTGCGATCGAGACACTGCCTCCTGGTACTGGCCAATCACCTCATCATCACTGTCTGACGACGAGCAGTGATAGTCTGCATTCACACAGCTCTTATCTGAGACAAAGAAAACCAGGAAAGAAAGGGGGACAATTTAAAAACAACACGAACATGCGCTTGAATTTTGAGCACAAGAAATCATTTGAGAAAGTTTTAGCAGTCAAATGTTCTCCACCTTTTCTCAACAACCTATTTATAGATTGTAGCACTGGTATGTCACCAAATAAAGGTAACAAAAGAAGAGAAAATGTGAAATAAAATAATGTGACTTGATAAAAACCGTGACTTGGGGAAAGTCGTGGCCTAATGGTTAGAGAGTCGGACTCATAACCCAAAGGTTGTGGGTTCGAGTCTCGTACTGGCAGGGATTGTAGGTGGGGGGAGTGAATGTACAGTGCTCTCTCCCACCTTCAATACCACGACTGAGGTGCCCTTGAGCAAGGCACCGAACCCCCAACTGCTCCCCGGGCGCCGCAGCATAAATGGCTGCCCACTGCTCCTGGGTGTGTGTTCACGGTGTGTGTGTGTGTGTGTGTGTTCACTGCTGTGTTTGTGCACTTTGGATGGGTAAATGCAGAGCACTAATTCCGAGTATGGGTCACCATACTTGGCCACTTCACTTAAATATACTTTTGTAATAAAGATGATAGAAAAGTGCAATATAAAGATCTATATATAATGTATTCATAAAATCATTTCAATTCTTAAACTAGGGGAATTCAATCAATAAAAAAACTCTGTGTATATTATGTTACAGATAATGTAAATATCCTCATGCCTGTTTAGCATTTCTGTAACATTGCCATACCAAAATAACTCTAATCTTCAGCACAAACACTAGATGGCGATATAGTTTAATAATTAAAACATTCGCACATAATAAGCATTCAGGTAATACAGTCATATTATTTTAGCCAAAATATAAATAATAAATCCCCTGTATTTTTTACACATAAAGAGGAATAAGAGACAGGAGAAAAGCATGAAATAGAGATACATATAAGGTGTCAGCAACCACAGAGAGTTCATGTTTTCTCATATAGATAAAAGGGAGGGAAAGTGAAGCAGCATTTTGACCGCAGCAAAGATCATTCTCACCAGATGAAGAGATCAGACAGACCCAGATCAGTTTGAAAGAGTCCAGGTGGATTTTAAAGAAAGAAAAGATGATGGCTCTCTTTTATTAGACACAGTCATCCAGTGAGGTTCAGATAACTGAGGGAAAAATCAGCAGCCTTATCCTCTCACCTTCAGCAGGTCTCTCACTATTACTAGATTTCTTCTCCTCACCACCATCTGCTGGGCTTCTAGATGTTTTTAGTTTAGTGGACTCAGTTCTTTCTATAACACAGGATCCATTTTGTTGTAGTACAGAAAGTGAATCGGCACCATTTTGCGCTTTGAACTTTTCTTTCAGTGTGTCAGGAGCCTGTGAGAGGTCGCTTTCTGTAGAGAAAGTCTCAGTGAACAGCAGTGAACCGGTGTCGTTGCCTGTAGTCTGAGGCTCAGAGTCCTTCACTAGGCCACATGCAGCCTGGGTCTGGATTTCAGTCCTACACAGAAAAGGATCTCTTTCCTGGGCCTGCCGTGCTGCAGCCTCCTTCTCTTCCGCCTCCTTCTTCCGAATCCTCTTCAGCTCCTCGGCCTGGACTTTGTGGATGATGGTGTTGACATGTTCAGCGAGTTCTCCGCTCACCGTGAATGTGACATCACTCAGTGCATAAGCCAGGTCATCAACCTTTTCTGACACCGATTCCAATACGGCAGACATGGAGGGGAGACTTTGCTGGAAGCTCTTAAAAAATGCCATGCTGCCATGGAAGGCAGGTTTGATTGGTCAATTTATGATGAAAATATGTCCAATGATTATGTAGACTGCTCAAAATCTACAGTTAAAAACTACTTCAAATGGCAAACACATTTTAAACAAAATGATCTGAGCACCTAAAAGAAAAAAAAATAAATGAAAAAGGAAACAAATCATCTTTAAATAACACAAAATTTATAAACTATAAAATTTTAAAATGTTATAACATATTTATAAACTTTTGATTCA
>NW_015511146.1:10107-10693 GCF_001515645.1 Sinocyclocheilus grahami | reverse complement strand
ATTTGCAATTCCTTTTGAAAATTGTCCGGAATATCGTTCCATACACCAGCACATCCTCTTTAAACTGGAAGTGGAGACACAATTCTTCTATGCAGTGTCTTTTTTAGAGTTATGATAATCATTATTGTTGCAGTGTAGCATCTGGACTGCACATATACCTATATGCAGTAGTTCAGATCAGTGTCGTATGAATTTATGAGCAGCTAAATTCCCCCAGTACACAGCTCAGCCTGACTCATGCATCTCAGAGCAGGTTTCTCCGAATAATCGAATGATCTCATACTGCCGGCACAGACGGCATCTGCAGAGTGCTTTGAAAAGCCACTTGATGTTTCGGATCACAAAATTCCTGAAGTAAAGCAGTAAAGGCTGGAATTGGTAGATGTTTGCGTCATGTTTGAAGGAGAGGTCTGGAATGAGCATTTCAGAGAACAACTGAAGTGAAACATGGCTATCACAAGCAAACGCTGATGAGAAACGATCTCTCTCTCTCTCTCTATCTCTCACACACACACAAATACACATAAAAATAAATGACACTGACACAGGCTATCAAATCATGGAGAGACAAGCTGACTGTACCAAT
>NW_015511146.1:7872-10036 GCF_001515645.1 Sinocyclocheilus grahami | reverse complement strand
ACAAAAAAGAAAAGATGCATAACCATCAGTTATATTATTTACAGTATGCTATAGAAAGATATACATTGTAAATTATTCCAGAAACTGTTTTAGTTGTTTTAGATTTTGACATTACATCTATGCACATTTTTACCTTTCTCACGCACTGTAAAAACAGCCTTTCCATTTGTGAATTTACACGTGAATATGGAATTTACATTTCAAAATTAAGAATTTTACACTGTGACATTTACATCTTTAAACGGTTTACTCAATAATTGTATTTTTATTTATAATATTATATTAAATAATAATAATATATTTATCACATATTAAATTATTTAAATCAGTTTTTATATAAATATCTTAATAAATCTTAATAATGAAATAAAAAGAAATGTGGCAATAACACACTTAATTGTCAGGAAAATAATGTTGCAATACAAATAAATCACAAAGCACATCCAAACATACACTCATACGTGCACAGTCACACATCTTAAAATGGCATCTCAACCAAATTATTATGAAGTATAGGGGCAACGGAGTGAGGATAAATTATGCATTATGAACATCTAGGTCTGTGATTTAAAAATGCACACCACCTTTTCCCCATGCAGCTGTTTTGCTCTGAAGAGGCCTGTGAAACGGCAAACTAACTCTGAGCTCAAACCCACCAGAGCGCAAACAACATCAGCCAATTGCCACTTACGGATAAAAGAGGATTATAATATTTATCTGATGTGGAGTGCCCATAAGAGTCATTTTACTAAATAGATTCTTTCAAACTAATAAAAAAGTGATTCAATGACTCATCTGAGTAATCAATGCAATACAAGTTTACACTGTAGAAAGTGTGTGAAAACATGCAATATGCAACAAAATGTTTTAAACAGTAGTATGCTACAATTTTGCCACATGAGATCATAATTTTACATGTTTAATTCAGCAAGGTGACTCATTGTCTCACGTATAAATAAGAATTTTGCACACTCTATTGAAGTAAACATTTATTTTTGGCAGTACAATAGTACTGAATCACAACAAAGGTGATAAAAGTGTAGCTGATATTATTTCTGGCATTTAAATATGTCTGTTTATTACACTTCAAAATAAGTTATGCCAATTACAGTGTTTTATAGGGTATATTGGTTGTGTTGCAGTTACTGCAAGTGTCTGTCACCCTAATTGTGTTTCTGCCATCTAGGCCACATGCTGTTCCCATATTATTCAGACCTAGTTTTCGTTGGCTGATATAAATAAATATGTGGCAAATATGACGAGGGCCTCTAGAGGCTTCATCATGCGTTTGGAGAGAACACAGAAGAATCTGTGTTTGTTCAACTCAACACTTAACACAGCCATAGTTACTGCTATATAAAAAGATTCATAAGCAGCAGAAAGAAGTTGTATTATAAACAAATCTAAGAAATTAAGTCATAGAATACACAAACATTAGGTGAAAATGGGGTCTTAAACAGTATTTTGTCCCTTTTTTTCCCAGTAAAAAAGTCTTGTCTAATGCAATTTTGCTACTCAAGTCAATTGATCTTGTTTTAAGAATGTTTAGATGTTTTTATTGAAGAACTAGACGAAAATATTGATTACGTCAATGATTTTTGCAGTGTGCCTACTGTTTGGCACAGCCTTCGCATCAGAATAAATCTGTGCCTTAAAATGCTGTCTGTGTAGGCAGCTCACTATGTAGGTGTTCACTTTAAACATGCCGAAACATCAGTCTAGATACCATGTTGCAAAAACATCTTCAGCCAGCCAAAAGTGGTTGGCTGCACTGCAAAGTACTTTGGTCTTATATTTCAGTACAAATATCTAAACATTCATAAATCAAGAAGATACACCTACTTGAGAAGCAAAGTAACTTAAAGTTTAAGTATTATATTCTGAAAAATGTAAAAATTGAGTGAGTAAAATTTAGGCTTAAAACAAGAACAAATATCTAGCAATGGGGTGAGAAAATGATTTTCCGTACCCAACTGAGAGATATTTTCACTGTTTTAAGCATAAACCCACTTAATGTTGCTACACTTTTTTTTTCTTTCAAAAAACTAAACTTAATTTCTTAAGTAATTATGATTTCTGAGGTAAATACATCTTGATGTAGGAGTTTAAATATTTGTTCTTTTAAAGGGGTCATATGATGTTGCTAAAAAATAACATTATTTGG
>NW_015511146.1:0-479 GCF_001515645.1 Sinocyclocheilus grahami | reverse complement strand
GTTTGTGAGTAAATTTTCTTGCTTGCATGAGCTTCTGGGTTATGAAGAAAGATAATGAGCAGATTTCTCATAGCCAGACGTGTCACAGGCAATCATTATTCTTACAATTATTAACTCCAAACATTCTTGAAGGATTCAACTCGAACACAATAATTCATAACCTTTAATTTAATCACTGTAAATATTTAAAAAGGCCTGAGAAATAATCTGTGCCCTTTTGATGCCTACAGTTCAGCAATTTGTGAATTCAACCAGCTGTTCGGATATTGAGTGATTCTTTGCTGCAAATCTGCAGTGTAAATGTACTTTATTTCGACAGCAAGGGTTTGAGTGATGGTCATCAGGTCAAACGTTGAGCCTGTGCATTAGTTGGTGATGATGTCTCTAGAAATGTTTGTCAATCATATTGAAGGACAGAGCAGTAGTCAGAGTCCAATTTCAGCAGCAGAGACACAGCAGACTATGTGTGTGTGTGTGTG
>NW_015511145.1:51645-52060 GCF_001515645.1 Sinocyclocheilus grahami | reverse complement strand
AAAAAAAAAAAAATTTAATGGCAGTGTAATTTGATCTTTACTTAATTTGACATCAATTTGATTGAAGTTTAAAAGAAAAGAAAAAAATCTAAGTATACCATTATTGTAGATAGGGTGACTTAAGGGTAATTGAGGTGTAAAATTTGTACATAAAATGCAGCTAGAAAGTAACTATAGACACAATAGAACACAAGATATAAAAATAATAGAATAAAATATACTCCAGAATGTGCAATATAATTATTTAGAAAATACTTATTTGCACAAAAACTGAAAATGTTGTCCAACATTATATGGCAACTATATTTCTCTTTATGCAAAGTGAGATATAGTTGGGACCCAATGCAGACCCCTCTACGGTGATAGATGAGCAAAATAAACAGGTAATGAAATATTAACAAGCCAATTTATTATG
>NW_015511145.1:50410-50865 GCF_001515645.1 Sinocyclocheilus grahami | reverse complement strand
AAAAAAGTAAGTCCCTAAAAACCTCCTGACTGCTGTTTGTAAATCACTTTCAGAATGTATGCTATACCATAAAAAATATGGGGTCGGCAAGATTTTATACTCTTTTATGGCCGGTAAGAGCTTATGCTCACTAAGTCTGCTGACTGAAAAAATGGATCAAAATGTTCTATTTTAATATATTTTAAAATGTAATTTATTCCTGTTCCAGTCTTCAGTGTCTCATGATATCATTGTAATTTCTGTTTTTTATTTTGCTCAGGAAACATTTCCTAATGTCCGTGTTAAAAAAAGTTGTGCTGCTTTATAATTTTTTTGTGGAGAAACACTTTTAAGGATTATTTGAATATTTTTTGCAACATTATGAATGCCTTTACTGTTTATACTGTAATTTTACATCAAATTAATTAATCCCTGATGAATGGAAGTATTACTTTGCTCTTCCAAAAAAAAAAAAA
>NW_015511145.1:48033-49519 GCF_001515645.1 Sinocyclocheilus grahami | reverse complement strand
AATTCTGTACCAGACATTAACAGAAGGTTCACAGAGGGACGACAAACTTCAATTACATCTCTCTTCTAATCAGCGCTTTGCAGCTAGATACATTGATTCTGGTACTCCATTTCTGTCTACAATTCAGCCTCTACGTCTGCAACAATGAGACTCAGCCATTACTTATTGTGCTGTGTGACACACAATCAATGTCATGCAGAGCAGCTGATGAGTCATTCAGAAAGACCTCGGAGCATGAAGGGTTAACCACTGGCTAGGTTTGATTGTGTGTTTATGAGCCGCTTGTGTATTCAGCTGTTTGCACAAACAGTACATTTTAGAGCTATCAAAACTATAAATCCCTAGATGGCAATTGTAATGCGAGTAATATAATCTGATCATTAAACAGAGAGCTCTTAGTAAGTTTTTACAAACATGCAGGGGGTTAAAACCTGACTCTTTCAATTGTAGTTTGAGACGAGAATGGTCTTCATTCAATTGAACTCAACCCCATTGCGTATTTAAGCGTTTTGCTTTTGTCCTCTTACAAAGTGAGCAAAGAAAACATTTAAGGTGGCATTCTTCCATCTTGACAGGGCAGCTTTAGCACTGATAATAGGCCATGCCATTGGTAGGCTGGAAACTGTTGTTTTAAAGTTTGATGTGAGACCTGATCCTGTTTTGGAAGGCTGCGATCATTGTGGATTTCAGCTCGCCATGGGTTAGACTTAGCTTTCATAGCTGTTTATCATTACATGATGCTCTAAATCCTGCCTGTGGCCTATAGGCGTATCAAAGCTGCATTAGCTGGACTCTGAGGTCGAAAGAAACAAAACTCTACTTCGCTGAAGGATCAATGTCTGTTGAGGCTTTCGCAATCAGGCTGTGACCATGATTGAGCGAATAAGTCATTCCTAAGATAAGGCTGTAATCAACAGCGCACTAAATGTTCTTTATTGTACATTCAATTACACGCTAATGAGTTGTGCAAAAGTGAAAATCTTTAAATACTAATGCTATTTAAATGGGTTACAACTAAAGAAGCAAAGAAGTAAATAATAGAGGTGAAATATGAAAGAGATGAAGTAAATAATAAATAGGTAAAGTAGGAAATTATCTACAGCAATAAAGACCATGTGACTATATTACCCTGCTTATAGCAAATAAATATGTATTTATATATTTATATGAGTTGAAATTATTTTTTATATCTTGATCAAACTGTCAGTGTTGATTTTGTGATAATGACCATTTTACTGTACCTCCAATATAACGTGGCTACTTGAATATATTTAAATGTAAAGTAATTAAGGTAAAGCAAAAATGTACTTTATTTGTGAAAGCTGAAAAAATGTGTTAAACAGAAATAGCAGACAGCGAGAGAAAGATTTTGCAATGTATTTTATGGTTGATATATGACTAAAATGATGTGTGTGATTAAAATTATACAAACAATTAAAAACATATCATTTAGCTTTAGCCTTATGTAGCAACTTGCTCGCAACTT
>NW_015511145.1:43766-46972 GCF_001515645.1 Sinocyclocheilus grahami | reverse complement strand
TCGCAGTGATGAGGAGCTCAAAGCCATGCTGTCGTATGTGAGTATCCCTGATGTATAAACGAAGCTGAGTCCCTTGTTTTGCTGTTAAACAGTATGGTTTCAGCATCATTTCTTAAATGTTTCATAGTCGGATTGCCAGTAAAGAACTACATTGCCTATAATTATAAACTAAACTCCACCAATCAGAGAAGTCGCACAACACTTCTGACAAACGAGCATTGCGCGAAGCATTGCAAATGATGTAATTAAGTCTGTCTCGCTGCACTTTTAAGGTACTTATGTATTTGTGTCTATGCTAATATTACAATAAATCTAAAAAATAAATCATAGTTTATGATAGGGCTGTCACAATAATCCGATTTTCACTGCATGGTTATTGTGGCGAAAATAATTTATTTGGATATCTATAGAAATTTTAGGGAAAAAAACTATCAGTCAAATTCATCTTTAACTTTGTTTTCTCCAATAAATCATACCCAAAATATAATTCTAGGGAGATGGAGAGAGAGAGTTGTACAAAAATGCATACAAAAATAACTGCGTCTTTCTCTTTTTCTGTTTTATAATGGGTGGTAACCAGTGTTAAGGTGCTGTACCATCACCAACTATGCTGGAGTATCAACCATATAATGGGACTGTCACTGAATGTGCAGTATTAACACGATAACAGTATTTCATTTTTGAAGTTCCACGGTTATCGTCTACCAATATATTACGATACCTCATCTCGAATCTGGTTGGTTCATGAGACTCTCCAATAAAAATGCTATAATAAAATGCCTATGGAGAAAATAGACAAAAAAAATAATACTTCTGGAACCAAGGCTGCTGAAACGTAGGTGGTCACTGCTCTATTACAGTCTGTTGTATTAGACTTTTGTATGCTGAAAGTGTTTTTGTTGGAAGGGAAAAGCTATTACAAATCTATTATTCCAGATCTATTTACCCTTGGTGAAAGTGTTTTTAATTACTTTGCTTATTGGCAATGATGACAAGTACAGTGGCTACATATTTTCTTTTTCCTCTTCAATTTCTTCATCTATTTTCTTTTTCTGGCTGCACCACTTGATGTTACCATGGCAACTCTGGCTCGCACCACCCTTTTACATTAAAGAGGTGTTAACAAAGCAAGATAAGCAAATGGAAGATTGTAATATAATTTTTTATTATTCATTATTTTTGTGTTGACTCAGGCAGTGGCCTCCCCTGTGAGCAGGCACAAATTGAAAACGTTAATGAAAACAAAATTTTTGTGTCTCATGCACAATTGTCTCATTTAATAAAAAGCTATCGTAAACTTTTGCCTGATTACCTATTTAAACAGTCTTTCTTTTCAAGTCCAGGAATGCATTATCTTTCTCAGATTTTTGTTTGTTGGTTTTAACTTTTTTCTTTTGAGACCGCCGTAAAAGTGCTTTCAATACTTACTGCTCACGCATTGTGGACACCAAGCGTAATGACTCGTAATAGTTTTCCCCCTGTGAAGTACAGTGGAAGTTAAATGAACTATCAACTTTTATTATTTATTATTCAATACTTAAAGTTTCGCCTCATTAGAAGCACAGCCCTCCTGGGTAGAGGAATTTTTCAAAATCCACTTTCAGCTGGTGTTGTCTTTTACCCCCCATCAGCTCTCAATGACTCTCGAGTAGCCATGGGCTTCAAAACTACTGTTTCTGCAGGAAATGAAATCACTTAGATTTGATATTTATTTATTTTTAGATGCTTTATCAAAGTTGTACCTCTCAAGGCCATTGCAGTCATTAGCCAGATTAGGCCAGAAGGTGACACACTGACAATGATGTCTCGCGGGTGTCCTGCACTGCCTGAGTGTAATTCAGCTTTTTTTTCCTGTCTTGATTAATTCTGCGGTCGCCGTGTGGCTGGTTTTGAGACACACATTCTGACATTGGAGATATTTGTGGGAATATGAGTGTTCTCATTTGTTATCTAAACAATCTGCAGTAATGCTTGTACACTGAGAGATTTTGCCATCGCACATCAGCAAAGAATCCTTTGAGGCCATATTACTCTGACAGTGAATATTACCGCGTGTTGCAGATTGCCTTCCCATCGCATTTTGGTTAACAGCACAACGAGTCCACTTTTACTGAAAATGAGTTTTTCCTCCCATGATGCCGTTTGCTCCTCTGGGGAGAGCGCAAGCTGCTGAGAAGGGGGTAATTTAATATGCGTGTAACATGTTCAGAAGCTTGCACCTACATTTAACCGATCATTGTGGTCATATTTCAAGCGGGTGCCCTTTGCCTTGGTGGCTCTTGGGGTCTCTGTGGGTACCTTTATAAATTTGCTTCAATTAAATCCATGTGAAGGGATCAACTGTTATGTAGACTTAATAGGAATTAAGAGATGAATTCTTGCTTTACAGGTGTGTAAGCTAATTCGCCAAGCTCTCTGGTGGAATCCGACCTTCAAACTGTCTTCACTGCAGGTTTTACTTTTTTTTTTAAACTCCAGCAGTGATCATCAGTCTGAGGTCTCTGAGATGTTCTGGGTCCCCGGTGAGCTGCTTCTTACCGTCAGCCTTTCCAGGATGTTAGTTCAATGTTAAAGACTGACCCATGTCAGATGTAGCCTCGCTAACACACACACACACAGGCACTGATCTCCCAGGCTGGGCCGGCTAATTACGGAGCGCTTTACTCAGGGTGTGTTAATGATCGGGGTCCAACAGAGCGGAGGTCCGACTCCTCTGTTCCCTCCAGCTCTCAAGCTGCCTTCTTGTGATCAAACTGCCTTTAGTTATTGTCCAACAAAGGGAGGTTTCTTTTAATACACTGTTACAGATTAGTTAGGTAATTGCAACCCTAATCGATAAAGCAACCAAGTGGAAAATTAAAGGTGTGTGTTTTGGTAGAGCTACATGGTTTCAGCGCCTGCAGGCAGTGCAGAGAGGTGACAGTGATAAATAGGGTATTTAATAACAGCTGCTCTAACACTGCTTCCTCTGCATGTCCTCGCACACGTTCCGGCGTGTTCATCATGCATTCGCACTCGGCGGAGGGACAGCACTGTACCACTGGCCCCTCAGTTAGGCTTGCTTTTGACCTTTATCTTTTTCTGCCTTTGTCTCTCTCTATCTCTCTGTCTTTGTCTTTCTTTCAAACACTGACACTCTGCCCTCCTCTCTTGTCCATCTAGATCTGTGGTTTTTAATGGCTTTATTGTGTGTGATGGGGGCTCTG
>NW_015511145.1:41366-42399 GCF_001515645.1 Sinocyclocheilus grahami | reverse complement strand
TCAATGATTGTTTCAGCAGAGTTGGGCATGGATTGGTTATGCTGTGTACCACTTATTGAAAAGTCAATTGAAGTCCAGACTCTTTGTCTATCTGTCCCTCATTTTCTACCCCCTCAGTGCTTTTCATTTGCATTTGTTTTAATCTGCTAAAATAAGAATTATTGGTTCTTTGTTGCTGAATTAGATAACGTTATTCAAAAGTTTGCTATGTCAAAACAAACATATTTAAAGTTTGTGTGATGATTCAAAAGTTTGGGCTCTGTGGAATTTTTTTCATGATTTTGAAAGAAGGCTCTTATGCTCACAACAGCATTTATTTGATCAAAAATACAGTAAAAATACAGCAATATTATGAACTATTATTGCAATTTAAAATGGCTGTTTTGTATTTTAAGATAAATTAAAATGTAATTTATTCCTGTGATGGTGATGGCAAAGATACATTTTCAGCAGACATTACACCAGTCTTCAGTGTCACATGATCCTTTAGAAATTATTCTAAGATACTGATGTGGTGATCATAGAAAGTTCTTTGATTAATACAAAAGAACAGCATTTATTTAAAATAGTAATCTTTTGAATCATTGTAAATGTCTTTACTGTTACTTTTGATTAATTAATGCGTCCTTGCTGAATAAAACTACGTTTTTTAACAAAAAAAATCTTACTAACCCCAAGCTTAGGGTAGTATAGTTTCTGCTTGCCTAAATAGTATGATACGGACCATCTTATTCTTGTTTTGTTTAATTCTGGATTAATTGGCTTGAAGAGGATAAAAAACCTTGATAAACCGATCTAAATGAGGTCTTCGTAGACACTAATTAAGAAGAGAATCACTGCTTTACTGCACTACGCTATACGACCTTCAGACCTCAATTAATCTACTTGTGTATATAAAGACTCTCTTTGAGCTTTTTCCTTCATTCTCCCACTGTGATCTGTTAGCGTGGCTCTGACAATAAGCAGCTTCGTGAATCCTCTTTAATGACAAATAAAGGACGTGATGTTGATTCATTAATTTTATTTTTTTTTT
>NW_015511145.1:29217-29924 GCF_001515645.1 Sinocyclocheilus grahami | reverse complement strand
TATGCATGTGCATCACTACTTTATGGAAGCAATGAGGATCTAATTGACATATTACTCACACTTTAGCCATTCCAATCAGAGTGGACACATTCCAGATGCAGTGGATCAGGTGAGTGAGAGTTGTGATGGTCAATATTGAATGTAGTGCTGATCTTTTACAAGCTGAGGAACAAATATGTGAAGTTTCAGAAGTCTGATCAAAACTTCTAAATTTACAGCAGGTAACAACTCCTTGATGCTTGATTTGTACTTTTGTTCAAAATACTGTCTGAAGAACTTGTGTTGTTTTTCTACCTAAATTAATTTAATTTTACAAACAATCATATCAAAAATTGTTTGTTTTTGTGGGAAAAACAAGAAATTATCATTACCAATTTTGCTGTAATGGAAACTTTCCCAGCTTGTATTTTATTCCTGTTCTTGCGGCAGCTCATGGGTAGTCAAACTGCTCTGTTTCAGCTAAGCAGCTTGTCCATGGAGAGGAAGAGAGAGAATACCGTTTGGGCTGATAAAATGTTTTTTTTTTATTACCAGACACTGGATTCCAGCCCTCTCTCACTCTGTCGTATGCTATTCCTTGTGGCTATAGGTCCAGTTTGATTTCTAATAATTGTGTTTGCTGATGTGGCATGTTTTTTTTGGCATGTTCATGTTTTTTTTTTAATTCTGTACCAGACATTAACAGAAGGTTCACAGAGGGACGACAA
>NW_015511145.1:26889-27802 GCF_001515645.1 Sinocyclocheilus grahami | reverse complement strand
TTAAAAAAAAAAACAAGTTGGCCTACAAAGTGATGTCAGGACCGAATACGTTTATTAATCATTTAATAAATTCATTAATTTAATGACAACATTTTTGAAAAAATAATGACATACAGGCAACAATAATTGACACAGAAACGTCGCGAGTAACGTCTACCAGTCAACTACTCTGTGAGGCTTTTATGTGCCTCGAATGGACGTTCAGCTTCCGGGAAAATGTCAAAACACTTCCGCTAAACTTCCTCTGCTTTACTTTCATTGTTGACAGTTTGTTAACTGCTGAAAAAAAGGCTTTTTATGTTTAAATTTTTTTTAAACCATAGTTAAAATCTGATTAACAGTAGGCAGTACATCTGGAATGACATGTCGCTCGGTTATTAGGGGTTTGTGTGGGAAATACTCGCATGTTTTCTTCACTGTTAGTGAGCTAAGCAGCTAGCCGTCTAGCCTGCTGTACAGTACAGCTGCTGTGTGTCTGCGAATCTGCACCGAAAGCCAAGATTATGTTTCTCGATGTGCTTCTGTTATGCTGTTACTTGTTTTGAATAACCTGTGCAGCATGGAATCGGAGGGAATCGTCATTCGGATAAAGACACCGGTGGGAGACATGGACTCCTCAGTGGACTCTCCATCACATCTCAACTTCAGTGATTTGCTGGTGAGTTGCTGATTTCACTTTAGTCACCGTGTGCTTTCATGTGATCTCTCAGTACATTCTAGAGAAAGAGAATGTCATTCCCGGATGAGAGGTTGTTCGGACAGTGGCGCTGATTGACAGCTGTCAGTCAAATGTGTGATTGCTCAGTGATTCTCTTGTTTGGCAGGCCGCGATCAAGGATGTCATGCCTGAAGCCACAGTCACAGCTTTTGAATGTGAGCATTATTGTTGTATTTCAATTATTTTGCTATTTTA
>NW_015511145.1:10279-10694 GCF_001515645.1 Sinocyclocheilus grahami | reverse complement strand
AAAAAAAAAAAAATTTAATGGCAGTGTAATTTGATCTTTACTTAATTTGACATCAATTTGATTGAAGTTTAAAAGAAAAGAAAAAAATCTAAGTATACCATTATTGTAGATAGGGTGACTTAAGGGTAATTGAGGTGTAAAATTTGTACATAAAATGCAGCTAGAAAGTAACTATAGACACAATAGAACACAAGATATAAAAATAATAGAATAAAATATACTCCAGAATGTGCAATATAATTATTTAGAAAATACTTATTTGCACAAAAACTGAAAATGTTGTCCAACATTATATGGCAACTATATTTCTCTTTATGCAAAGTGAGATATAGTTGGGACCCAATGCAGACCCCTCTACGGTGATAGATGAGCAAAATAAACAGGTAATGAAATATTAACAAGCCAATTTATTATG
>NW_015511145.1:9044-9499 GCF_001515645.1 Sinocyclocheilus grahami | reverse complement strand
AAAAAAGTAAGTCCCTAAAAACCTCCTGACTGCTGTTTGTAAATCACTTTCAGAATGTATGCTATACCATAAAAAATATGGGGTCGGCAAGATTTTATACTCTTTTATGGCCGGTAAGAGCTTATGCTCACTAAGTCTGCTGACTGAAAAAATGGATCAAAATGTTCTATTTTAATATATTTTAAAATGTAATTTATTCCTGTTCCAGTCTTCAGTGTCTCATGATATCATTGTAATTTCTGTTTTTTATTTTGCTCAGGAAACATTTCCTAATGTCCGTGTTAAAAAAAGTTGTGCTGCTTTATAATTTTTTTGTGGAGAAACACTTTTAAGGATTATTTGAATATTTTTTGCAACATTATGAATGCCTTTACTGTTTATACTGTAATTTTACATCAAATTAATTAATCCCTGATGAATGGAAGTATTACTTTGCTCTTCCAAAAAAAAAAAAA
>NW_015511145.1:6667-8153 GCF_001515645.1 Sinocyclocheilus grahami | reverse complement strand
AATTCTGTACCAGACATTAACAGAAGGTTCACAGAGGGACGACAAACTTCAATTACATCTCTCTTCTAATCAGCGCTTTGCAGCTAGATACATTGATTCTGGTACTCCATTTCTGTCTACAATTCAGCCTCTACGTCTGCAACAATGAGACTCAGCCATTACTTATTGTGCTGTGTGACACACAATCAATGTCATGCAGAGCAGCTGATGAGTCATTCAGAAAGACCTCGGAGCATGAAGGGTTAACCACTGGCTAGGTTTGATTGTGTGTTTATGAGCCGCTTGTGTATTCAGCTGTTTGCACAAACAGTACATTTTAGAGCTATCAAAACTATAAATCCCTAGATGGCAATTGTAATGCGAGTAATATAATCTGATCATTAAACAGAGAGCTCTTAGTAAGTTTTTACAAACATGCAGGGGGTTAAAACCTGACTCTTTCAATTGTAGTTTGAGACGAGAATGGTCTTCATTCAATTGAACTCAACCCCATTGCGTATTTAAGCGTTTTGCTTTTGTCCTCTTACAAAGTGAGCAAAGAAAACATTTAAGGTGGCATTCTTCCATCTTGACAGGGCAGCTTTAGCACTGATAATAGGCCATGCCATTGGTAGGCTGGAAACTGTTGTTTTAAAGTTTGATGTGAGACCTGATCCTGTTTTGGAAGGCTGCGATCATTGTGGATTTCAGCTCGCCATGGGTTAGACTTAGCTTTCATAGCTGTTTATCATTACATGATGCTCTAAATCCTGCCTGTGGCCTATAGGCGTATCAAAGCTGCATTAGCTGGACTCTGAGGTCGAAAGAAACAAAACTCTACTTCGCTGAAGGATCAATGTCTGTTGAGGCTTTCGCAATCAGGCTGTGACCATGATTGAGCGAATAAGTCATTCCTAAGATAAGGCTGTAATCAACAGCGCACTAAATGTTCTTTATTGTACATTCAATTACACGCTAATGAGTTGTGCAAAAGTGAAAATCTTTAAATACTAATGCTATTTAAATGGGTTACAACTAAAGAAGCAAAGAAGTAAATAATAGAGGTGAAATATGAAAGAGATGAAGTAAATAATAAATAGGTAAAGTAGGAAATTATCTACAGCAATAAAGACCATGTGACTATATTACCCTGCTTATAGCAAATAAATATGTATTTATATATTTATATGAGTTGAAATTATTTTTTATATCTTGATCAAACTGTCAGTGTTGATTTTGTGATAATGACCATTTTACTGTACCTCCAATATAACGTGGCTACTTGAATATATTTAAATGTAAAGTAATTAAGGTAAAGCAAAAATGTACTTTATTTGTGAAAGCTGAAAAAATGTGTTAAACAGAAATAGCAGACAGCGAGAGAAAGATTTTGCAATGTATTTTATGGTTGATATATGACTAAAATGATGTGTGTGATTAAAATTATACAAACAATTAAAAACATATCATTTAGCTTTAGCCTTATGTAGCAACTTGCTCGCAACTT
>NW_015511145.1:2400-5606 GCF_001515645.1 Sinocyclocheilus grahami | reverse complement strand
TCGCAGTGATGAGGAGCTCAAAGCCATGCTGTCGTATGTGAGTATCCCTGATGTATAAACGAAGCTGAGTCCCTTGTTTTGCTGTTAAACAGTATGGTTTCAGCATCATTTCTTAAATGTTTCATAGTCGGATTGCCAGTAAAGAACTACATTGCCTATAATTATAAACTAAACTCCACCAATCAGAGAAGTCGCACAACACTTCTGACAAACGAGCATTGCGCGAAGCATTGCAAATGATGTAATTAAGTCTGTCTCGCTGCACTTTTAAGGTACTTATGTATTTGTGTCTATGCTAATATTACAATAAATCTAAAAAATAAATCATAGTTTATGATAGGGCTGTCACAATAATCCGATTTTCACTGCATGGTTATTGTGGCGAAAATAATTTATTTGGATATCTATAGAAATTTTAGGGAAAAAAACTATCAGTCAAATTCATCTTTAACTTTGTTTTCTCCAATAAATCATACCCAAAATATAATTCTAGGGAGATGGAGAGAGAGAGTTGTACAAAAATGCATACAAAAATAACTGCGTCTTTCTCTTTTTCTGTTTTATAATGGGTGGTAACCAGTGTTAAGGTGCTGTACCATCACCAACTATGCTGGAGTATCAACCATATAATGGGACTGTCACTGAATGTGCAGTATTAACACGATAACAGTATTTCATTTTTGAAGTTCCACGGTTATCGTCTACCAATATATTACGATACCTCATCTCGAATCTGGTTGGTTCATGAGACTCTCCAATAAAAATGCTATAATAAAATGCCTATGGAGAAAATAGACAAAAAAAATAATACTTCTGGAACCAAGGCTGCTGAAACGTAGGTGGTCACTGCTCTATTACAGTCTGTTGTATTAGACTTTTGTATGCTGAAAGTGTTTTTGTTGGAAGGGAAAAGCTATTACAAATCTATTATTCCAGATCTATTTACCCTTGGTGAAAGTGTTTTTAATTACTTTGCTTATTGGCAATGATGACAAGTACAGTGGCTACATATTTTCTTTTTCCTCTTCAATTTCTTCATCTATTTTCTTTTTCTGGCTGCACCACTTGATGTTACCATGGCAACTCTGGCTCGCACCACCCTTTTACATTAAAGAGGTGTTAACAAAGCAAGATAAGCAAATGGAAGATTGTAATATAATTTTTTATTATTCATTATTTTTGTGTTGACTCAGGCAGTGGCCTCCCCTGTGAGCAGGCACAAATTGAAAACGTTAATGAAAACAAAATTTTTGTGTCTCATGCACAATTGTCTCATTTAATAAAAAGCTATCGTAAACTTTTGCCTGATTACCTATTTAAACAGTCTTTCTTTTCAAGTCCAGGAATGCATTATCTTTCTCAGATTTTTGTTTGTTGGTTTTAACTTTTTTCTTTTGAGACCGCCGTAAAAGTGCTTTCAATACTTACTGCTCACGCATTGTGGACACCAAGCGTAATGACTCGTAATAGTTTTCCCCCTGTGAAGTACAGTGGAAGTTAAATGAACTATCAACTTTTATTATTTATTATTCAATACTTAAAGTTTCGCCTCATTAGAAGCACAGCCCTCCTGGGTAGAGGAATTTTTCAAAATCCACTTTCAGCTGGTGTTGTCTTTTACCCCCCATCAGCTCTCAATGACTCTCGAGTAGCCATGGGCTTCAAAACTACTGTTTCTGCAGGAAATGAAATCACTTAGATTTGATATTTATTTATTTTTAGATGCTTTATCAAAGTTGTACCTCTCAAGGCCATTGCAGTCATTAGCCAGATTAGGCCAGAAGGTGACACACTGACAATGATGTCTCGCGGGTGTCCTGCACTGCCTGAGTGTAATTCAGCTTTTTTTTCCTGTCTTGATTAATTCTGCGGTCGCCGTGTGGCTGGTTTTGAGACACACATTCTGACATTGGAGATATTTGTGGGAATATGAGTGTTCTCATTTGTTATCTAAACAATCTGCAGTAATGCTTGTACACTGAGAGATTTTGCCATCGCACATCAGCAAAGAATCCTTTGAGGCCATATTACTCTGACAGTGAATATTACCGCGTGTTGCAGATTGCCTTCCCATCGCATTTTGGTTAACAGCACAACGAGTCCACTTTTACTGAAAATGAGTTTTTCCTCCCATGATGCCGTTTGCTCCTCTGGGGAGAGCGCAAGCTGCTGAGAAGGGGGTAATTTAATATGCGTGTAACATGTTCAGAAGCTTGCACCTACATTTAACCGATCATTGTGGTCATATTTCAAGCGGGTGCCCTTTGCCTTGGTGGCTCTTGGGGTCTCTGTGGGTACCTTTATAAATTTGCTTCAATTAAATCCATGTGAAGGGATCAACTGTTATGTAGACTTAATAGGAATTAAGAGATGAATTCTTGCTTTACAGGTGTGTAAGCTAATTCGCCAAGCTCTCTGGTGGAATCCGACCTTCAAACTGTCTTCACTGCAGGTTTTACTTTTTTTTTTAAACTCCAGCAGTGATCATCAGTCTGAGGTCTCTGAGATGTTCTGGGTCCCCGGTGAGCTGCTTCTTACCGTCAGCCTTTCCAGGATGTTAGTTCAATGTTAAAGACTGACCCATGTCAGATGTAGCCTCGCTAACACACACACACACAGGCACTGATCTCCCAGGCTGGGCCGGCTAATTACGGAGCGCTTTACTCAGGGTGTGTTAATGATCGGGGTCCAACAGAGCGGAGGTCCGACTCCTCTGTTCCCTCCAGCTCTCAAGCTGCCTTCTTGTGATCAAACTGCCTTTAGTTATTGTCCAACAAAGGGAGGTTTCTTTTAATACACTGTTACAGATTAGTTAGGTAATTGCAACCCTAATCGATAAAGCAACCAAGTGGAAAATTAAAGGTGTGTGTTTTGGTAGAGCTACATGGTTTCAGCGCCTGCAGGCAGTGCAGAGAGGTGACAGTGATAAATAGGGTATTTAATAACAGCTGCTCTAACACTGCTTCCTCTGCATGTCCTCGCACACGTTCCGGCGTGTTCATCATGCATTCGCACTCGGCGGAGGGACAGCACTGTACCACTGGCCCCTCAGTTAGGCTTGCTTTTGACCTTTATCTTTTTCTGCCTTTGTCTCTCTCTATCTCTCTGTCTTTGTCTTTCTTTCAAACACTGACACTCTGCCCTCCTCTCTTGTCCATCTAGATCTGTGGTTTTTAATGGCTTTATTGTGTGTGATGGGGGCTCTG
>NW_015511145.1:0-1033 GCF_001515645.1 Sinocyclocheilus grahami | reverse complement strand
TCAATGATTGTTTCAGCAGAGTTGGGCATGGATTGGTTATGCTGTGTACCACTTATTGAAAAGTCAATTGAAGTCCAGACTCTTTGTCTATCTGTCCCTCATTTTCTACCCCCTCAGTGCTTTTCATTTGCATTTGTTTTAATCTGCTAAAATAAGAATTATTGGTTCTTTGTTGCTGAATTAGATAACGTTATTCAAAAGTTTGCTATGTCAAAACAAACATATTTAAAGTTTGTGTGATGATTCAAAAGTTTGGGCTCTGTGGAATTTTTTTCATGATTTTGAAAGAAGGCTCTTATGCTCACAACAGCATTTATTTGATCAAAAATACAGTAAAAATACAGCAATATTATGAACTATTATTGCAATTTAAAATGGCTGTTTTGTATTTTAAGATAAATTAAAATGTAATTTATTCCTGTGATGGTGATGGCAAAGATACATTTTCAGCAGACATTACACCAGTCTTCAGTGTCACATGATCCTTTAGAAATTATTCTAAGATACTGATGTGGTGATCATAGAAAGTTCTTTGATTAATACAAAAGAACAGCATTTATTTAAAATAGTAATCTTTTGAATCATTGTAAATGTCTTTACTGTTACTTTTGATTAATTAATGCGTCCTTGCTGAATAAAACTACGTTTTTTAACAAAAAAAATCTTACTAACCCCAAGCTTAGGGTAGTATAGTTTCTGCTTGCCTAAATAGTATGATACGGACCATCTTATTCTTGTTTTGTTTAATTCTGGATTAATTGGCTTGAAGAGGATAAAAAACCTTGATAAACCGATCTAAATGAGGTCTTCGTAGACACTAATTAAGAAGAGAATCACTGCTTTACTGCACTACGCTATACGACCTTCAGACCTCAATTAATCTACTTGTGTATATAAAGACTCTCTTTGAGCTTTTTCCTTCATTCTCCCACTGTGATCTGTTAGCGTGGCTCTGACAATAAGCAGCTTCGTGAATCCTCTTTAATGACAAATAAAGGACGTGATGTTGATTCATTAATTTTATTTTTTTTTT
>NW_015511144.1:10058-10700 GCF_001515645.1 Sinocyclocheilus grahami | reverse complement strand
AATCTCTAATAGAGCACTATTATATCTTTTAAAAACTCATTATGGAATCTACAGGAATACTGCAAGTAGGATCCTTAGAGGTTGCTGCAGTATTCTGTACCACAATGAATCTGGAGAGGAGAGGTCCCCGTCTGGGAGGTGGCATGCAATTAGAGTACACTGGATTAGTTTCTTTTTAAAGTTATTGAAACACAATGAGAGCACCGGACGCTTATTTTCCCACTCTTCAACTCATCAAACTAATCATCTGCATTCTTTGGAAGTGTCTTTTTTTCCCTTCTAAGCTCCATCTATCACATGCACTAAGAGTTAAAAGCTTCTATTTCAAACAGGAGGGTTGAAGACACGTTACTGGTCACAATTTGAGAGGAATTAGCAAAAAACATGCCACAGAAAGCCCTCAACAACACTCTCATTAATGTAAGTGCTGACCTGGGAATTCACAAACTTCACCCAAGAAACTTCCCCCGACACACACGCTAATAATGAACCTTCGTGGAAACGTTATTATCGGAATTAAATACCATTGCTCATGACAATGAGGTTGTGTGGATAAATGTGGATGAACAATATTTTTTAGCGAGTGTGAAGGAAACTTGATTTTTCTCAATGAAAAGATCATCTAGAGAAGGGGGTTTTCAG
>NW_015511144.1:5452-5883 GCF_001515645.1 Sinocyclocheilus grahami | reverse complement strand
GGGCCAGACCTCTCAGAGGCAAAGACCACCTATTCCGGCTAAGGATGAACCTCCTGAAAGCCCTATGCCATCCTGAACTCAAAGACCACTGCCTCGACGGATATGTCAAAGGAGCCCGGAAGGCCAATCTAACTGCCGATGCAACATCATGACCAAAATGGCCACCAACACTCTCAAGCATTGACAGCAGAAAACTGAGTCTCAGGGGACACCCCCAAACCAAACTAGGTCATCTCTCCACAGAGCATCTAAATATATCCATGCCCAGCGAGACTCTCCACACACAATAATATGTATATTAGAGAGTCACAGCCAAGCTGAATATAGCTCCTCTCGCAATCTCGCAAGATCGGGGCTAAAACAACTCACACTTCATCGTCATAACACAAACACTATCCGTGGCATCAGGAACCCGTTTTGAATGGCGGATC
>NW_015511144.1:5062-5398 GCF_001515645.1 Sinocyclocheilus grahami | reverse complement strand
CAAACACTATCCGTGGCATCAGGAACCCGTTTTGAATGGCGGATCCCATAGATCAAAGCAATCGCCGCGAGCTGAAATAAAGCGTGCCGCTAGACACAAACGCTTTGTCCTCATCCCTCGGGAATAAGAACAAGCCAGTGGAGCCTTGACATTGTGACTCATCACAATGAGCGTGTAGCACTGGACGCGCATTCTCCTCACCTAGACAATAACACAAAAGTCAGAATAACACATGCTGAACTAACAGATGGCTCCTGAAGACAACAAAAGTTGGTGACGTGTTCTGCAGGCGCCCTCTTATACTTCTGAGCACCCGCCTGTGACATCACAGGCTAG
>NW_015511144.1:0-968 GCF_001515645.1 Sinocyclocheilus grahami | reverse complement strand
ACACACACACACACACACAGGCCCACACAGAATGAGAAGACCATTAATACTGATGGTACATCCATATAACTGTTTATCTACGAGGTGTATTTAAAGAAGTCTTATCGTTTCTGTGTATTTATGTGTGTGTGTGCTGCATTCATGACTTTCATTCTTATCTGAGTGTGAGTGATCTGTGTGGCAAATGTGTGAACGCTCTTAAACGTATATGTGCATTATACTCTGTTTCAGGTGGATTGTGGTACATTTGATATGAAATGACGTGATAAGGCTTATTGATCAGATCTTCTGATTGGTCGCATCTGGATTTTCACCAGTTGCCATGCAGTTTTCTGTAGGTCAAGTTAAGAAAGTGAGAATATTAAGCACAGCTCATCAGCAAACTGTCCAACATGAGGGGGAAAAAAGTGAAAATCTGAACTGGATGATGGGTGTATGTGTTTAAAGACTGATTGATATAAATAAAGAAGGACAGAGAGAGGGTTGCAATGATGCATAATAAAGGAAAATGATCGGAACGAACACAATTATGTTAATGCTTTTAGCCGTGAAAGACAGAGTAATTAGGCATGTCAGCTAATGTGAGGTCACAGGTGTGTGTAGACCAGTTTATATGTTTTTTGTTAACTAAATAGCTCTTCTGTGTGTCAAATGTGTGTATTAAAATGCAGTCACATTTCCGTGGTTGCACCCAAGTCTAAACTCAAGTCAACAAATGAATAAAGAAAGCATTTGGCAAATGGATTAAGAAAATCGATTGGCCAATTTTTAGATGATGTTGTTATTATTATTATCTCCAATTTAAAAGTTCCAGTTAAAAATGTGTTATTTAAAAATAAATGTTTTATTTTATCATTACAAATAACTATATTAAATAAAGTTTTAAATAGGTCTATATATTTGTCATTTGAAAAGTGATTTATTCATATATTTCACATTGGTACATTTGGCTAAGTTTAAAACATGAA
>NW_015511143.1:8205-10700 GCF_001515645.1 Sinocyclocheilus grahami | reverse complement strand
TTCAGAGCAGGTCATGGGCTTCTGTTAAATGTTTTTACAAGTTCTTGTTCAAAAATGAATGCATTTAAACAATGCAAAATGCAAAGTAGTTTGTGGAGCTGGAGATGCAATCCAAATAAATGTCATTACTGTGCACCTGAACCACACTGTAAGACATTTAAAGCAAATAACAAACACATATAAATAAAGGTTCTCATTCAGAAATGAATGCACTTAAAAAAAAAAAAAGTATAATAATAAATAAAAAAATGCAAAATACAAAGTAGTTTGTGTAGCTGGAGTTGCAACCAAAAATATAGAGTGTATTTGTATTGCAGTGTTACAGTGTTACGCTAACAAATTAAAGAAACTATATAAATAAATAAAGATAATACAAATTCTTATTTAAAAGTGAATGCACTTTAAAATATGAACAAAGTAGAAATAAACAAATAAATAAATAATGCACAATTCCATGTAGTTTGACCGCACTGTAACAATTACAATTTAAAGTTAAATAAATAAATAAATAAATAACCATTTAAAGCAAATTATATAATTAAACATAAATTAATAAAGATTATTGTTCAAAAACAAACGCAGTTTAAAATATTTGAAATGACTGTAAAATAATGCTAAATACAAAATAAGTTGTGCAACTGGTGTTGCAACCCAAAATATACAGTGTATTTCTTTATTGCACCACATTGTAACACTAACCATTTAAAGCCTATGGTAGAAAAACATATATTTGTATGAAATTGTGGTGACTTTTGAAGGGGTTTATCTAGTGTATATATTAAGAGGTATTTGTGTACATGAACAAAACATATATTATGAGCACACACATGTGTTTGTTCCCCTTGTTCTTCTCCAGCAGCTGGTCTAGATCACTTCTACAAGCATGCAGCTCATTTACTTATCAAATGAACAGTTAAGGCTGTGTAAATAAACTCATGCCTGACTGATTCCCAGTCTTGAAAACCTGTCCAAACCTAATGTTTCCGAGAGATCATCCATTACGGTGCAGACAGTGTGCGTGGCTCCGCTGCAGGCGCACAATCATCCAGATCGACACATTTCGTTCTCCTAAGAGCTGCTTGCTTATGGCGTGTTTGTTACTCGCTGTACTATTTGTCAGTCGCTGTGCTCTGAAAGCGCTGCTGCTTGAATGACTGTCTCAGTCTCGCCCGAAAGCAGATGCGTTAGTAAATACAATGGTAATAAGATGTCCACCCCTAACCAGTTGGAGTTTAAACCATGGAAAGTTAAACGTTTCTTCAGAAACAAGCGCTGCTTGTCATGTGAGTGAAGCAGGATTTGGGTTAAATTCAGCTAATCATTTCTCCAGCGCTGTACTTCGTTTGTTTAGGGCCCGGGTCATTCCCAGCATGTTAAAGATAGCAGCAATAAGTGTTTTATTGGCCCTCTTGGAGAATGTCCTTCTGCTCCTCAGCCTCTCAACACAAGGAATATGAGCAGAACAAAAATCCATAAAAAGCACATGTAAAATTAGCTACTTCACTTCTATATATAGCCCATTTCCACTGGTTTTCACGCCGAAGCAACCGCACTAAACTTTAAAACGGGTGATTTATTCTTTATGAGGCGATGTTAGCATGAGCAGGAGGAGCGGCATCTCTGCTCACAGCGTAAACGCATACAGTCCGTCAGAGAGATCATAGTAGCAGCCGTTCTGAGGACACCAGCTCTTGAGTGCAAACGTTAACACTGCAGGAAATCAGGCTCTCCGTCAGTCACAGCGTGCGTGAATTAATGCTGTCAGAAAAACTTTTTAGGATTTGCCACATGACTGTAGGCCCACGTGCACAACCCGCACAAAAATGTGTTTTGGAAAAATGAGTTGATTTGATGAGTTGGCCTTTATAGCCATACTGAAAGCAACAATAGATATTTTATCTCAGATCCTGAAAATAAATGAAAGCATACTTGTGGTAGGCTACGTTAAAATAGTGAACTCAATGTGAAGCAACATGTGTATCCCATAGCAAAGATGGTATCAGTCATTTTACTGACTCAAAATTGTTCAGTCCATTCACATTGGAGTTGTCTATTTTCCGTGTCCACTTTTCTTTTCTTCACACTCGCCATGTAGAACGAGGCATCAGTTTACAGTCTGTGATTTGTCGCGTCGTGTCGCGCCGCATCCAGTAGGTTTAGGCAGCATCACTGATTATAATGGGTTATATCGTATTTTGTTGTGTTGCACCACACTGCTCGCTTCCATTGTAGATATGGTGTCAGACTAATGACGCTGTCTGATGCTGCGTTTGAATTTCCATGCCACATTATTAATTTATTCTGGAAGTGGCCCGCGGGCCGCCTATTGAGTAACCCTGGTTTACAGTAATGGTAAAGGAGATGCTTTTTCAGCATTGTGTAAAAAAGCACGGACTCAACTATCGTGGAACAGCTGTAATGAAGATGTGAGTGTTAGAGACTCTTAATGTGCTTATTCCCTCATCGGGACGATCACTCTTTACATTCCCTTTCAG
>NW_015511143.1:3165-6369 GCF_001515645.1 Sinocyclocheilus grahami | reverse complement strand
TATATATATATATATATATACATATATAGTGTGTTAACTGCATTAAAATATTTTAATTGCGTTATTTTTCATAATTAATTAAGTTAACGCGTTAAACTTACAGCACCTAATATAAACCTATTGTAGGAGACTCCCAAAACAATATTAAGAACCTTACAAATGGCATAATGTGTGCACTTTAATGTGAACCCATCAGCCAATCAGTTTTATCATGATGTCCTGCAGCTCCACTCTTCAGATATTACAGACCTCCTTCATGTGCTCAGAGCTTAACCGCAATTCAGATCCCAACCTGGCCATTTCTGTTTCAAAACAAAGTTAATTATCATCTTTATATTCACAAAGACAGTAGGCAAATTAGATGGGAAGTAAATTGACTTGTTCATAATACTAAAAATGTGCACTCTGTAAAGATAAAGATCATAAAAATCAATATGACCCTGATTTAGAAAAACCCTCTGATGAATAATGTGATTAATCATAATTGATCAACTTCTCTAATAATTAGAAATGATTTTTGAATATGCATTTCATCTATTAAAGTGACGAAGGCTTTCGTAAACAACTGCATGGCTGATTTACAGAATGCATTGATTTTAAAGCCACTAACTTGATTGAAGAGACCTTTTCTTTCTGAATGTGCTTAAGAAGCTCCAAACTACTGAACAAACACGATCGCTTGCATTTATTCAGTGAAGAGAGAGTGTTTCTCCCCCGGTGTTTCAGATGTTTGTTTTCAACCTGTTCTTATGATGTAGCAGCAACTTTAAAGCATGTGTAAGACATCATTAACACAATCATCTTATTAGGGAAACTCGTCTTAAGATGCATCAGGAACACATCTGTGTTTGTATCATCTCCACTGGACCGATATGTTTTTTTTTCATTCTCTAAAACTCTAACACTGACGAACATGAATCAGTCTGTGTTAATGACTGTGTTCCTTTCATCTGTAGCTGACTGATGCATTAAATTAAGTCCCATGTCATTAGCTGGAATTTTAAAGTTAAGGGACAAACATCTACTAATAAGGCAAAAAAGAGGCCATCCCGCAACATCACAGGAGTGGTATTTTACACTGCAGGGACATGAGATGCTGTCGTTTTTGTGTTAGCAGAATCTCATTTCGCTCTCGCTCTATTGCATCTGCTGCTGCACGTATCCAAGCGTCATGATGCATTTTATAGCTGATAGCTTCATAAGTTAATTTTCCAGTCTTCATTTCACTATTCTGTCCTCCAGGACGGGACACTAAGACCAAAATTTGATATCTGATATGTTTATGTAAATCTATATTAAGGATTATTTTTAAAAACAGTGTTTTTAATTTATATAACCAATGCATAGAGTACAAAGGAAAAAAACAAGTTTTACAAAAAAAGAGTAGGTTTTACAAAAAATACTATAAAAAAATTCACATTTATTAAAGTTAGTTGATGTTTCTTTGTAATTATTTGTGAATTATGAGTGAAAACTGTTTTCTACGCCTTTTTTTTTAGTATACTCAAACTTTATACTCAACTTTATAAATGCCACTTTTGGTCAATTTAAAGCATCCTTGCTGAATAAAAGTATTATTTGCTTTTATTTCTTCAAATAAAAGGAGTGTGTAACCACTGCAGTATAAACTCCTGGCTGACACCGAGCTCTGCGTACACTGTGAACATGCTGTAATTTGTATGAAAAAAAGTATGATTTTCTCAGCTATTTCTAAAAATGGTATTGATCTTGTCTTTTCAGTAGACCCCATATTCTGATGTAAAGGTAGACAGCGTAACAAAGATGGTCGGAGTGAATACATAATGACAATGTATGTGTGTGAGGAGAGGAGAGGAGCGGTGATGGACTTCATATCTCTCTTTGTTGTGAGAGTCTTCTGCAGTCAAATTAATTAGCTCTCAGCATCCTGTCAGCTCCATATGGCCCTGCAGCGAGGAGCCGATGCTCCAGCCTGTGCTAATGTGCCTCAGCTCCAGTAAAGCACCCTGGCACTTTCCCCAGCTTCCCTGTCCAAGTCCTCCCCATTCCTGTGGGCCCACCAGCCGACAGTCCATTTATAAATCATCACCTGCCTCAAACTGCCACCCATCAGACCAAATAAGGAGCGGGTGCTAAGTGCTGTGGGGATCTTCATAGATGTGCTGCTGGAATCGCTCGTCTGTAAAGCCCTGTTCTCACATGTGCGTTATTGTTCTTACTTATTAGCTGCTGGTGTCAATCATAAAAGTTAACAAGCAAGGCGAAACGCAAATCAGTCATTCTCTTAAATACAGTGACAGTATGCGTTATGTGAAGGTCATTAAATGTGGTCAGAATCTTTTGGTGGACCAACAACTAAAAATCAAGTATCAGTATAAAAAATAAAAATAAAAAAATTCCTGCAATGCATTACAATGCAATTATTCCTGGATAATAAACACATTTTGTTTACTGTTGCAATATTAATAAACATTAAGAATGCTTAATCTGACTTGAGTTCAATTTGTTTTCATGGTAACACTTAACAATAAGGTTCAGTTTATTAGCATTGCACTAGGTATGAAACAGCAATAAACATTCACTTTACAACTTTTTTTTTTTATTTAGGTTTATATTAATTTCTACAGGCACTAATGCATTTTTAACATTTTAAGTATAAGTTCACATTGCTTATGAAAAAGAAATACACTTTACCATACTTTTAAAAATAAAATGTATTATATAAATGATATACTTTACAACAGTATACTTCAGTGTGACCTGAATGCAATGTTTTCAGAAATTTAAATGACGTTCATTAAAATTAATTGACAATATATTATACTTTATATTAAATGCAGTTAGCTGAAATTTAGTGTTTCTGACCCACTTAAGTGAGAAATAAGTAGATCGTTATTGTTAAAGTTGCTGTTGAATGTATTGACAAGCATTTATGATAAACTATACTTTAATGCCATTTCTATTAAAATGTATTTCAATTTCTATGTCATGTATTTAAATATATTTGTAATTACACAGTTGTAATGATGATGTTGCAATTTAGTATATTTAATATATATCAACGTTGAATGTAATGTTAAATAACACACCACAGTTAAAATTATAATCTTTACATGTGCTTTATATATGTTAGCAAACACATCAACTTAAGTGTACTTCTTTAAAGTAGATTATTAAAACAAAAGATTATTAAAACATAGTGATTTAAAATGTACTTTGAAGTAA
>NW_015511143.1:0-2206 GCF_001515645.1 Sinocyclocheilus grahami | reverse complement strand
GCCTCTACACACCTTCACCTCATGCTAACGCTGTGTGCTTTCAAAGCCTAACGCAGTTATGAGCACCAAACCATGTAAGCTCTGCAATGTGGTACGCTCTCCAACAGACCCCGACCTGTCACCGAGGAGCCTTATATGTTCACACTGAGGAAAAATCAGTTCTCCATTATCCAATTGTAAAAATGAAGGCTTTATGAGTGTAGCTTTCAGTGCAGAACAGCTCCTGAGGGCCCATAGCCCAAAGATCATTATTTTAACAGAATTATTCTGTGATGGAGTATCAGTACATCTTAACACAGACTCCAACACATTCTCTCCTCAAGGCAAAGATGCTGAGATTGAAGCTGGCACACTAATTCAGAGAAAGCTCGGGCTGTATATGAAACGCTCCTCGCTTCTCACGTATGCAAGCTTTATATCGAACCGAAGCTTCCTTTCTTGTTCTGAAGGGTTGGAGTATTCTTCAGTATTCCCTTATATAGTGCATGCAAATATTATTGGTTCATTGATCTGTAGAGCAGTGTAATATCATTAGCAATAATTTTAACTGGCTCATTTTAATGACCGTGCTAGAATTAATTTGTATAAAGTCTGACGGAAAATTTTAAGTGGCATATGCATTTTAGTGACTGATGAGGAGTTTAATAGAAATGATTGCGCCAGAAAATAAGCCATCAATAGTTGTCTGAGACAAATCGATTGAATTGATTGGCTGAATTATGTTCGACTTCAAATGCAACCTTTGCATGTAAAACTGTCGACTTGAGCCATGAAGAAACAGATAAGAAAACAGAGCACACTGTTGTCATATGCACCTACAACTGCCCGGTTACCAGTGTCAGATCTGACTAATCATCTTCAAGTAAACTACTCCAACTACAGTCACGCTCAGCTGAAACACTGAACTGATTTCATAACTTTGTGCTGTGCTGAAAATGATTGACCTAATTTGGTGTTCCTCGTCAAAAATGACTGGCCAACAAAAAACTGCTTATACATTTCTTGGTATACTGTACCAAATATTGAGTTATAGTTAATTTTATGGTGTTGTTGTTAGCTACTGAGTATTAATTAACTACAGGTACTTACTATAATGTAGGGTTAGAGTGAGGATGAGGGTTTGGCTTAAGGTTACTTGCATGCAATTATGCATAATTTATTGTTATTACTATAGTATGTACACATAACTGTCACGGCCACGGTGTGTGGAGGCAGGCAGGATGACGAGGACGACAAGGAGTCAAATAAGGATATTTAATGTAGAGACAACAAGGCAGATGAGACACACACACACTCGGGGTAACATTCACAATAACCGACAATACTAGAATACACGAGACAGGAACTTATAGGGCAGATAACGAGGGGCAGACAGGTGAGCACACTGAGGATAATTAACTAATGATTGAACGGGCTAAACCAACAAAAGGGGAAGAAACCACAACAAACAGTCCAAAGGGGTGTTACATTACTCCCCCCTCCCGGAAGGTGCGTCCTCGCACTGTAGAAACAGAGGGAGGGGCGGAGGGGGACAACACAGAGGATGTGAGATGGTGACAGGGGAAGGCAAAGGGCTGGCAGGCAGAGCAGACAGGTGGAGGTTCTGGCAGAGGATGGACTTCCAGGGAGGGAGGAGCCAGGGAGACGACAGGAGGGAACCGGAGCAGGAGGAGGAGCCAGGTGGGACCCTGGCCACAGCCATATTAGCGGCCCACGGTGGAGCCGACGGAGGAAGGAGCCATGGAGGAGGAATGTCCACCGACTCCAGGGGGCCGACCAACGGCAGGGGAGCAGGTGGAGGAGGAGCCCGAGCCGGAGACGAAGAGCCAACGAGCCAGGGGGATGCCGAGGATCCGGGGGCCAGGGTGGAGCCGAGGGCTCCGGCGACCGAGGCAGAGATCCAGAGATCCGTGGCGGAGCCGGAGTGACTGAGGACCAAGGTGGAGCTGACGGGAGGAAGGAGCCCAACGGAGCCGGTAGGACAGAGCGACGAGGCGCAGCCAGAGGAGAGGAGTCCAGAGGCGATGGCGGGTCAACGCCCGACCAAGGCAGAGCCGGAGGGACGAGGGAGCACGGTGGAGCTGATGGATCGATGGGTGACGGTGGAGGCGAGGGAGCTAGGAGCCGAGGTGGAGCCATTGGGTCTACGGGAGAGTCTGGTCCTCGGAGGCAGGAGGCAGAGGTGAGGGAGACTCCGACCATGGTG
>NW_015511142.1:8482-10706 GCF_001515645.1 Sinocyclocheilus grahami | reverse complement strand
GATGTGGTGTGGTTTTGGCACTACCCAGCCTGCAGGGAGCAATGGAGGATGTGCATCTCGGCAGCATCCCTCCACACCCTCTGGCTCCTTTCAACACCCAATCAGCCACAGCAACAAAGAAATATGAACCTGCAGCACCCAGCCAGCATACAAATTACGACACCTCAAAGGTGCTCTGTGTGCAAATTTACAAATAAAACCTTCAATTCCTCTCAGACGCACCATTGGAAAAACCCACAACCAAGGTTGGAAAACTCGTGGACTTTACGTTATGTTCTTCGGGGTTCGTGTAGGATAGTTGGCTTTTGCCGCCCTTGTACATGTCATACACACACTAAAAGCCAAATGCTAAGAGAAAACGGTGAGTTTTGGGTGACAGGCTGCATGCATGTATGTCAGTTTCAGGCAGAGCAAAGCAGGACTGCTTTCTCAAGAGTGTTACTTTTCACCAAAGCCTCCAAAATCAACATTCCATCACAAGCTGAAAGAAAGAGAGTGAGCTGTTGGAACTTTGTGCAAGCATGGATTTCACAGACCTGGCCTTGTCTCAAGGCTCAAAGACTGAAGTCATTTGTCTATGTAGACATGGTCAACTACCTGTAATCTCTCAGATGATGGTCCAGTGAATAGAGGTGAAAAACAATGATTAATTGGGTCTTTAGGCACAAACAGAGTGAACAGCCAAAAACTGTCATAGCTGTAATTTAGAAGTTAGCACACATGCCTTGATACTCATGTGGGCGATGCAAGTTTGAATCATGCTTGCAACATTTCCTGATACTCTTCACTGCTCTTGACTATTTCTTGTCTTATCTCTCACTGTCCCTATTAATGAAGTATAAATAGTGTATATTATGAAGCATAAAATAAAGCATATTGATAAAAATGAATATTCAGCCAGATTTTTTGTTTTTAAAGACATTTAGTTATATTTTAATTGATAAAAATACAGGAAAACTGTAATATTGTGAAATATTACATTTTTAAAACAAAGTTAGTAAACATTCTAATTTTAAACATGTAATTTATTTCTCTGATTGCAAAGCCGAATTTTCAACAGCCAGCTTTCAGTGTCACATGATCCTTTACAGAAATGATTTTAATCATGTTAATTTGGTGCTCATTATTTATTATCATCAATGTTGAAAACAGTGGTGCTGCAAAATATTTTTGTGGCAACCATGACAGAATTATTTTCTAAATTATTTTATGAATAAAAGTTCAAAAGAACAGCATTTATTTGAAACAGTACAAACTATTTTTTATGACTACAGTATGCAGGTCTTGCAAAAATACCCCATACTTTAGCTCTGAAAAAAAAAAAACTGAAATACAGAGAAATATCATCCAGGCAGCAATAAACTAAAGTAAAAATGCTCAATGCATCTGCTTTTAATGAATTTCAGGAGTGCAGCACAGACAATACCAATACTATCAGTGTCTGGGCATCTCAAAATTCTCCATTTCTGATATACATGTTAAACTGGGGTGTTCGTGGACCCCTGCTATCTCTCAGCTGGCCTCTGAGCTGTACTGCCATAAAGTGAGTTCAGAATTTAAAATTGCTTTTGTAGGTGATGTCATGGTAGAAATGTCCAGACATCTGTCAGCCTCACAATTTAATGTGGAATCTTTCTGTGCTTGCACTAAAGACAAAACAACACAAGGACATCACAGATTAAAAATAAATAAATACAAGATGGGAACCATCATTATTTTCCATTAGAAAATACATAAGGTACAAGGCATTTAAATGTGGGGAAATTGACATCTTTATGTAATCATCCCATTACTTGAGGAAACTGCTCAAGCGTCAGAGCATTAAGCTGGAATCCTAATTCTGGCTATGACTTCAAAGTGTTTTCACATACTTCATTTCTTCTGTGTGGAAAATAGAAAGCGAAAGAATTCTGTTTTGCCTAAAATGTGCACTCGAAATCACCCAAAGCAGTGTCACAGGTCAGTGCTGAAGGACACCAGTGAAAAGATGCTGCCGGAACTTTTGCACAAATATGTGTCAGTTTCATTAGAAGAGGCCTTCCAACAGCCCATAATGGCAGCAAGGGACCTCAACCAACATGACATATAGGTTTAACGGTAAAGAGAACTCCCTAAATGGGAAACAACCAGAGGTGGCTATAGAGGAACCTTTAGTGAACTACACCAGGATCTTTCCTATCATAATGGACCAGCCTGGAATATAAACATTCTTCAGGTTATCCTT
>NW_015511142.1:7362-8348 GCF_001515645.1 Sinocyclocheilus grahami | reverse complement strand
AGGTCTTTCATGAAGATTAAATGAAGTAACAAATCATCAGGCTTTAAAAATCATGATTTGTGCTGTGCCTCTGTATAGTTATTACAGATGTGCCACTTCCTTGTGAATAAAGTTATGACCATGAGTTGACAGGTCATTTTGTTCTGTTTACTCATTACTAATACATGGGCAGTTGACTTGAAATACTTCTGGGATACTGATGTGTAGTGCTATACTACTTCTTTAAACATTTTTAAAAAGCATTATTATTATACCACTTTTATGGCCTCATGAGAATTGAGAAACTAAATATTTTTTTCACTTGAATGAATGCAAAAAAAAGGTTAAAAACAAAAGTGAAAAAAAATGAAAATCTAAAAAAGGACCAAATAAAGAAAATAAACAACAACAACAAAAATAAATTCAAAACATTTCGATAGACTTTTCTTTTTTTTTTCTTTTTTATAACTCATGGTATACTATGTTACTTACAGAGTCAAAGGCTTGGAAAAAAACAGTAATCGAATAGTGCATCTTGCCTGTCACCCAGCATTTATTTTGCCGTATGTTGAATCAGTTAAAATTAAAATTAAAATCAGTTTCAAACGGTTTTCTTTCCTCCAACTTCTTTTGAAAGCTCAGAAGATACTTTTAATCTATCTTCCTCTAAAGATACTGAAAAATCAGCACAAAGTGTTTTGGCCTTGCTGGCGTATGCAGACATGCCTATTATGAAGAAAAATGAATGCGTCATACATGGAAGCTACGGTTTCCTTTTCTTAATAGAAGCATAGTTTAAGATAATTATCTGCGAAGCAAGGAGACAAAACACATCTGGTTACAGTTCCAAAAAATGAACACGGAAAAAGAAAGAAGAAAAAACTAGATTTCCACATCCACACCATTTCCAGTACCACAACCATGCCAATGTCAACAGTGCAGAGACTGTTAAAGCTCACTTTATTTTTATACCCAGACTCCCCAGCACAATTGCTATAGACTGTTAG
>NW_015511142.1:4117-4519 GCF_001515645.1 Sinocyclocheilus grahami | reverse complement strand
CTCAGTGGGTCTGATCGGAGCAGCGAGGTTCCGGAAGTCATGTCGAAGTTTGAAAGCGACAGTGACAGCACCCTCCTCCCTCTGTGGAATCACTTTGATGAAGAAGCCAATCTTGTTCGACTTTCTAAAGGTTACCACACTGAAGATACAAAAGAGTACAGACTGTTATTCATGAACGGCAAAAACACAGGAAACGATGCTATCAGATGTTTAAAAGCAGATGCCCCAAGAATATTGACTAAACTTGTAGCTGCAAACTTAAAAGTTAATCTATAATACAAGTTCTGCTCTATCAACAGCATTTGTGGCATAATAGTGATTATCAGAGGAAATTAATTTGGCATTCAGCTCAAAAATAAAGCTTCTATATGCTGCACATACGTTTTTTTACCTTGAAATATC
>NW_015511142.1:2070-2415 GCF_001515645.1 Sinocyclocheilus grahami | reverse complement strand
TAAAATTTCCAATCTCATTATATAGGTTTGATATTAAGGTTTTATTATTCAATATAGACACAGATTTTACTGCTGTGACACACAATATGCCTTTATATTAACATTAAATAAAACCACTTCTCATAAAGAAACAAGAACATGGTCCTTCTTTCAATGAAATACCAATGGTTATATAATATAATTTTTTTATAACAACTTACCACATTCTTCATTCTTTCAAGCAGACAAATTTATTTATATAAATAAATTTAGATGAATCCTTATTAGGGTTACTAAAGTCAAAAGCAGTGAGTGATTTTCTCTCTTTCTTTTGTTGCTTGATTAACACAATGACACATTCAACAG
>NW_015511142.1:0-335 GCF_001515645.1 Sinocyclocheilus grahami | reverse complement strand
ACAGGGGAAACGTGCCCCACAGGTTGAAAACCCCTGTTATAGGACATACAGTATACACTGCTTATAATTAATTTAAATCACTATAATTCATATGTACTGGTAGTTATATAGGCTGAGTTGTGGTGTTTTACCTTAGCAGTGCTGTTAATGTCATCTGGGTCTTCCTCTTCACAGGTGTACAGAGACACATGAGTGATGTTCTCCACTGGGTTGGTCAGGGTCAGCAGAACCTGACTCTCCTGTATTACAACAAAACACTACAATTACTTACAAATGTAAAAAGTTCTAGAACTTAAAATGACAAAGAAGTGTAACCAGACTAAGCCTCAAAAGTT
>NW_015511141.1:10211-10707 GCF_001515645.1 Sinocyclocheilus grahami | reverse complement strand
ATTTGATTTTCTCTCTACCTCATCATACGGCAGACACGAGCCTGCACAAGGATTGCTGTAGTGTCGGCCATGACTTTTTGATCCCATTTTGGAGAATGTGAGCTTTGGAGGAAACACATTAAACTATCCTAATATAAGCAGAGATTCAAGGAAAACGAGCTTGAATGGACACAAATGGAAGTCAAGTAAATCTAGGGCTTTTCCTGTACAAGAGATAAGGGCGACTGCAAAGACAACAAACAGCTAAAGGAGTAAATGTTATGGAGATCAATTACGTCACTGTTAATGGATCGATTTTGGCCCATCTGTCATATTACAGAGATGTTTCACCAAGGACCGCAATCGGTCTCGTGAGAAATGTTCCAGAAAATCAAATCTCATAGCCGTGCGCATCTCAAATGAAACTTTCGATTATAATAATAAAAAAATAAAACACGAATTGCAAACCAGCACACTATAGATTCTGCTCATCAACTGATGTTTTTTTTTTTTTTTT
>NW_015511141.1:0-2298 GCF_001515645.1 Sinocyclocheilus grahami | reverse complement strand
GAGAGAGAGAGAGAGAAGCACAACAAGAACTCTCCAATGGGGAATCAGGAGGTGAACACACCCTCATCCCCACCCACGCAAGCCAACGCCTGGGCTCTGCTCAAAGAGCGCGGCGCATTGATTAGCCATGACAACAAGCTGCTGCTTCCAAAAATATGCTGCTCGTTCCGGAGCAGCATGGCCATGCATGAATAAACATCATCTGTAATGGAGCTGAATGAAAATGAGACGTTGGCCTTTTTTAAGCTGATCTATCAAGAATGGCCTCTCCCTCCCAACTCCCTGCGCTAAAAGTCACCTGCTAGCTGAACGCTGGCTTATTACAAATTGCTTTGATAGAATTTGCTAAGCTCTCGAACCTGGTAAACACACCAGGAAAACAACCATTATTGTGCTGAAAGCAAGGTTTTAGATCATATGCTCCAGAGAGTCGTAATAATTTGATCTTTCTCTGGTTTGGGCTCTGGTAATACTATAAAAACACTCTTGATGAACTATACCAGCGGCGAGAATGAGGTTATACAGTATGTAAACGAATGGGCAGAGAAGATGAACAGCATTTCATAACATTGTCATGTTTTGAGGGATGCAGTGGAAAAGGAAGCCAGCTCTCTTACTGTTGTTGTCTGTGTCATCGCTGACACTCTTAGGAGGAACATGGCCGGTGTAACCGACAGCCGTTCTGTACATTCGATCCGGATTACGTATTTTCTTCAGTCCTACAGGGGACACAGTGGGGGAGGGAACAGTGAGGGGAGAAGGTCTGTGGGTACAAAAATACAAAGTCCTCTAAATTGTATTCATACAGAGGTCATTAAATGCTTTTATTCTCGCCTTCTGAATGATTCCGGCGCATTATGATTGTGACATTGCGCTAAAGTTTTGCCCTGCTCCGACTGATAGGTTCATGTCAAAAGGTCATTTTGGGTTTATTTTAAGTGCAAGAAAAATAGCTACCATCACACTTGCATCTATAGGAGATTTTCCAGCATCCATGTATTGCATACAAGATATGTACGTAGGTGTGCAATCAACTAGGCTGGCGAGGAGCTAAATCTACACGTTGAATCATACCACATGATATGGTTATACTCATTTCTGTGGCTTACTGAATTCTTAAATGCACTTGGCAGGAAAAAAAGTGCTTTTGAGCATGGATGCACAACATTAGAATGAAACTAAGAACAAACCTGCTGCTAATTAAATGGATAGTTCATCCAAAAATTAATATTGTCATCATTTACCCAGCCTCATGTCATTCCAAACTATTTCTCATACTCTGAAAAATATTTTGAAAAATGTTGGTAACTAAATATTTTTGTTACCTTTGATTTATTTCCATTATAGGGGGAAAAAAACACTCAGTTTCAGACATTTCTCAATGTCTTTTTTTAAATGTTCCACAGAAGAAAGTAAGTCACATTTAGAATGCCAAGAGGGTGAGTAACTTATTTGTAATTTGGTGAACTACCCTTTAAGCAAACAGCAAAGTCAGGCGATGTACGCAACACATACAGGGAGACATAAAACGCATGCAAATTACTGGAACCAAAATCTGAAGAGCTAAACCATCCAACACTTTAATTTCCCTCTGTTGTCACCTAAACATTGGTAAACATAGCTGTTCATTTTCAAATGGACTCTTTAACAGTGATTGCCAAGGATTTAGTACTGGAATCACTGGTAAACTAGACACATTGTGTCCTCTCCTAGTTGACTAATCATTCCATACAATGAATAATTTAGAAAGGGTCTATCAAGTCAAATTAAACTTCTTCAGATAGAAAGAGTAAAAGTGGATGACACCGCAACAAAAAACTGAGCTTACTGTGCTAATTTAGTCAGGCAAAACATCAGAGAGGCTAGATAAATTCTACACAACCCAATTTGTCAGGAGGAGCCAGTAGTATCAGTTGTATTTTTCAATGCATCACCAAACAGATCAGAAAAAACCCAGGAGCTTACTTTTAAGCAAAACCACACAGTGAAACATTACTTTCTGATAAATTGACATTTGATGAGCAACCAAACAATTGAGCTTAAACAGCCTGAGGTTCTTGGCACAATATATGTGAGTTAAAGCATGTATGTGAGTAAAATACAAAATAACCATGGAGAAAGAGACGCTCATGCACTTTCTACCCAAAGAAATATTCCACAACATGACTTTCAAAACATCTAAAAGCTGATGGGGTAGTGAGAGGTGCACATCCTTGTATATAAGCTGCCATCATTGTATTGGCAAGAACCACCGGAGGATACGCTTCCTGTGTGGAGGAAGAGAATAGAAGTGATCCA
>NW_015511140.1:9201-10716 GCF_001515645.1 Sinocyclocheilus grahami | reverse complement strand
GCCTGCATAGCGCTAACCACAGCCAGTTGTCTTAAACGCTGGTCTGGGAACAGTAACACCCCAGCCAAATCCAAACTTTAACCACTACAGGCAAAACCACACAACAGGTTACAGATCAGCGTGTGAGGGGAACATCTAACAACATCTCCACACGTCGGCAGAGATATGTGTGCGGTTAGACGCCCAGGTGCTCCTCAGAGCGAGATGCTTTGAGAACCTCCGTAAGTCTCTGGTCTCATGTGTAATCAGATCAGGTGTCATTTCGAGGGTTGAGGTATTGCCGTTGAGACAGTGGTTTTGGATTGTAATAGTTTGCGCTCCTTCACTTCAGCAAACCTCCTGAGGTGACCTCTTATCAGTGAGCGGCTTTGTAAAAGAACACTTCTATTTATACGAACTCTTCTGAATTTACCATGGCGAGCTTTTATCAAAGGTCATGAAGTAATAATTACATTCTATTTAAGATGTTTGTGCAGAATGGAGAATTGCTTTGCATGACCGTATTAGTGAAGTTGAACGGCTTTTCACAAAAACTGCATTTATGCCATTATGTAGCTGAAAGCTAGTCTGTAGTCCTTTTCTGAATGTAATTTTAATTTGAATGAAATTAACTAAACTTCTATTAAGAGTGTTGCTGAGTTACTTAAAGTTGGCACACACACACAAACACAGCTCAGACTCTTGACTGATAGGCCTGCTGTAACCCACCACAATGATAACTTGCTACTTGCTAGCCTGTAGACTGAAAGTTTTAAGATGTTAAAATAGAAGCAACCCTTCTGAAAAAGTGGCAACTCTAAAAGTTACTCCAAAAGAGTTTTCACTGTAAACTAATGTATAGTTGGAAATAATAATGAACAACAGCAATTAAAGCCACTGTATGTACGTTTTCTATTTTTTTACCTTGAAATATCAGTTTCGAAATCATTCTGATAGTACACTCATTTATGAAGTGAATGGCTTCTGTTTCTTTCCCTCATAAACAACTGTCATGGAAATTCCGTGAAAGGTGTGGACTGCTTTGCGGCAGCAATAAATGCACATGTACAACTATCCACTGTGAGCAGGACACTCAAATTTTTACGACAGTGATTTTCACTCACTTAGCTAGAGGGGACTCCAAAGTTGCAAAAATACACAAAACTACATACAGTTGCTTTAGCGAAATACTTGGCCACAGGAACCACAAAGTTTACATTGGTTACATGAATCACCTGATTCACTGTAAGTAATCAGATTTCCAACTCTACATATGGGAGAACGGACAGAAGTTAACTGAAAAGTTAATAACAAAAAAACAAAGATAGTATATTGAATTAATGTATTTTAGATATATATAACACATAGGCCTACATATAAACATTAAATAGTGGCAAAGAGAGAAATGTTACTAAATATTGTGCTATAAGACAGGGCCTTTTGTTAAACTGGTTACATGATTTGCTAAGTAGTCAGGGGCTGGTTGCATAAAAGGTTTAGACTAGTCTTACAAGTTAGTCATCTTTTTTTTTTTTT
>NW_015511140.1:8333-9191 GCF_001515645.1 Sinocyclocheilus grahami | reverse complement strand
TTTTTTTTTTTTTAAGACTGGTCATAATTTTTAAATTCAGTTACATAGAAATGTCCTTGGCTAACTGCTAACTGGTCAGACTAGATCTTAAGACTCTGTCTTAACATAGAGGCTTTATCCACCTTTTTTCTGAGTAACCTATGAGTGCCACCATGATGGATTCTAAATTGGATGCTCTCATGTTCTGGTCTCCATATAGAAATCCATGTTAGAGCTGGGTAAAAAGATTGACTGAATTAATTAAACTGAAACTTTTCAATATAACGAAATATAAAAATGTAAGCAGGCTGTTGTTGGCAGCCACACTAACAGAGATAAGCTTAAGGAATTCCTGTAAAGTACTGTTTTTTTTCTGTTTGTCTCTGGCACTGTATGCCTTGCATAAACAATGACAAAAGAAAACAAGCAGTTATAATACTGTTTGTGAAATAATAAAATTATGTTAAATGTGTGCTCTTACAATTTTGTTGACAAGATCCCCCAAACTTCGGCCGGATTGGAAACTGTATGTAGAATATATGCATTTATGTGCTTTCAGTGCAGCTAACCGTGGGTCGCTTCATGCCATTTAAACTATGACAGGTGAGTTACTGCAAAAAGACGGTCATTGCAACACTGTAAATCATTTACAGTAAAGCATCATTCCAGTACAACAAAGCATTGTAAAGCATCATTCCAGAGTTTAGGAAAAATGTTGGATATATGGGAGAATGGAAAGTTTAGGAGCTAAATGCAGTAAAGTGCAGCATAAATCAAGGAAAAGGTAGCTTGTTACTGGAAAAGCAACATCATTTTGAAAACAGTGAAAGTGTACACTGTAAACGATTTTTGTAATTTGAACAGTATTTTACTGTAATA
>NW_015511140.1:0-1103 GCF_001515645.1 Sinocyclocheilus grahami | reverse complement strand
TCCCCCTGCAGCCCCCACCCTGAAGATCGCGGCATTATAGTGCGGTGACACTCCGGAGGGATGACCCTGAGAATCTCATTATGCATGTACCCAAAGAAGCCTCGGGCATCTGCATACAGAAGACAGACCAAATATGCTCATAAATCAGCATCCCATATTCAAATGAATTTGGGGTGGGTAAGGGAGACCCCTGACTTGCACTTAAAAGACCTATATGTGCGAGGGCCTCATTCTCATTAAGAGACGAAGCCCGTCGGACCAGCGAGCTTATATATATCCTACTCATCACGTTGCCCAGGGACAAGCCATCACGCCTAAACATCAATATTCAAACGCAGATGTGATGCAGTGCTTTCTCTGTCTTCTCCTGTGAAGGTCATGTCTTATTGTGCAGACAGGAGAACACTTTAGACCTCTTATGTTTTCTATTCACATCGGTGCTAGAATAAGCAGCATGTGTTTCGAGTCATTCTGGAATATGATCATAATCATTTTACAGGGTGCACAATTGCGATTACTGTACATTTCTAATCAAGTCAAGGCAAATGCTGTTGCCACACACGCATTCCTATCGCTAAACACGAAAGCAAGCCATTATCAGAGCTCGTTTAAAGATGTATACACACAAAAGGATCACGTTCAAATGCGGTTTTTATTCACGAGAGTGTAAAGTAAGACAGATTCAGCTGTCAGCTAACTGCAGATAAAAGTGGGCATGTTTACAGTTTACAGACAGACGGTCTATACTCGAATGAGAATTTCCAGAAGAAAATAAATCTCTTTAATAACACCTTCCCCTTGTCTCTGTTCCATTTTTCTATGTGGGGGGAGGGCTTAATTTTTTTTTTTTGTTATATGCAAATAACTACCTATCAATCAATTTGCCGGTCCCACATACCATCTACCATCGGTTGGGGAGAGGCTGTGAGATGTAAGTTTCTACACCAACAAAGCAATATTCTTACTAGTTAATCTAAAACCTTCTTATATTACCTGGTTTGTTTAACTCTTTTTCAGAAGCGAAGGCACGATACCCTCTTGTTTGACACGGCCTGTCTTGATCCTTTGGAAAACAGGAGGCAATGGAATGCATCTGTTTTATT
>NW_015511139.1:10054-10716 GCF_001515645.1 Sinocyclocheilus grahami | reverse complement strand
TCAGTGGTGACTGTCAGTTAATGTACAAATGGCAGAAATGTACAGTAATTGTGATTTCTTTTTTTTATTTTTTTTTATTTTCTCACAAGTCTGACCTTTTCTCATTTGCAAGCTTATGTCTCACAATTCTGAGATATATATATCTCAGATATAACCAAAATAAAAAACCAAAATTTTTCTCAGAATTGCGAGTTTATAGTCAGAAATTGCAAGAAAATTGCAAGGTTAAAGTCAGAATTGCATGATATAAACTCGCAATTGTAAGTTATATCGTCAGAACTGCGGGATGTAAACATCTGTATCTCACAATTCTGTAAATTTTTGTATCTCGCAATTTTGTTTTTTTTTCTTACAATTCTGACCGAATTGTGAGATATAAACTTGCAATTGCTAGTTAAAATGTCCAATTCTGAGGGGGAAAAAGACTGATATGTTCTCAGAATTGTAAGTAAGTATCTTCTGACTTGGATATAAACTCGCAATTCTGAGAAAAAAAGTCAATTGTAAGTTTAAATCTCTTAAGTTTTTTTTTTAGTTTTTGCAATTGTGAGTTTATAACATGCAATTCTGAGAAAAAAGTTAGAACTTCGAGTTTATATCTCACAATAGCAAGGGAAAAAAAGTTAGAATTGAGATAAAAAGTCACAATTACCTTTTTTTTT
>NW_015511139.1:7823-9592 GCF_001515645.1 Sinocyclocheilus grahami | reverse complement strand
TTTTATATGGACATAGCACAGAGATATTTTTCAAAATGTCGTCTTTAGTGTTCCACATAAGAACAGCACATTCTCCTTATATCTCTCATAAAGCACTATAGCTGCCACTGACTTGAAATAGCTGTACACTTGTCCTGCAACAGAAACAAGAGCTTCAGATCATGAAGTCATCGCATCTCTGAGGAAAACGGAGCGTGAACAAATGCATCACAAGTCTGGTGTTATGACATTATCAACAGTGGAGGCAAACACGCTTTGGACTGAACATTCAGTTCTCTGCCATCTCTGTTTCATCTTATCCTGCCCAAAGCAGGCTTTCACTTCCATTTACTTCAGATGCGTTCTGCCTAAGCAAGCAGTGTTTATATCAGCCTGAAGGGCCGCGATATCTCTTCGAGCGGAAACATTAACGGATATATTTGTCCCATCTCCAGACACCACCGTTCTGTCACTTTCGGTCTCGCTGGTCTCAAGGCAGATGATTTAAAGATGGCAGCAATACGTCAACGACGCCTTCAACGCTCATCCAGGCCAGAGTCCTTTGAAAGATTCAGCATGTGTACGGCAGGTGCACGCTTGCTTTTATGCGCTCGGGGTGTGAGACGCAGGCACTAGCGAAAGCATGATTCCACAATTCAGCTAAGACGGCAGTCTCTGGAGAGCAGAGGTGTGAGGCTGAAAATGGCACACAAATGGCAGTTCTCACATGCTGCTTGTTTGAGCGCTGCACAAGCAGGCCGTCCGAGCCAGAGTGAGAATTGCATCGCAAACTCCAGAGAATCTGCAGAAATAGTTGGGGGTTTCTTGTGGATTCAGTCACAGTGGGAGTGTGATTTTAGAATGAAAGGCGGTGGGATAACAATGCGTGCGAGAATGATCTACCTCGCCCGTGCGATATCTGCGGCTTCGCTCGGTCGAGGCTTATCTAAATCCACTGCTTGGGCTTCTGTACAATGGCCTTCAGATAAGGTGTCATCATATCAATTTTAAACTCCGTATTAAGGAGCTAAAGTGAGTGGAATGTCATTGCGTTCATACACTTGAAATATAGAACATCTCTTGATAGTGAAACATTTATTGTGGTCTGTCCACCACAAAAATGTGATTTTTCCTTATTTTAAATGATCAAATTTAAATGTTTTTTTTAATAGGCCTATATTTTACAAAATAATCGTAAGTAAAAAAATAAAAAATATTTTTTTTAACAAAGTTGTCAATTTAAAGTCAAACAATAAAATTTACTTGTTTCTAGGCCTCTCTGTGCATTATGCATAGTGGGAGTGGCCACTGGCTTTTGCTCATGAATATGTAATTAGTCACCCCAGGCAAGGAATAAGAGCTTAAAAGGGCTAAAAATAGTTGTTGGTAATGAATGGGGTCAGAAATGTGTTTTACACATATTTGAAGTGTCATTTATGCTCTTTAATATAAAATGATAATGTTTTATTTGATATCCATCTTCATGATCTTTCTAACTCAGCTGAATCTCTGCTGATTAAATGTTCAGTATATAATTTTTAATTTTTTTTTCAAGCTCTACCAGCATGTTAATTAATTAAAGTCAAACAGAAAAATAAGGTTGTTTTAACTGTATATGCACTATCTGTGCATTATGGGAGAGTGGGAGTGGCCACTGGCTTTTGCTCATGAATATGTAATTATCCCCAGGCAGGGAATAAGGGCTTAAAAGGGCTATAAATAGTTGTTATTGGTAATTATTGTCATACACTCTTAAAAATAAAAGTGCTTAAAAGGTTCTTCACAGCGAT
>NW_015511139.1:1205-4385 GCF_001515645.1 Sinocyclocheilus grahami | reverse complement strand
TTGCAATTGCTTCAAATCATCTTTGCGTTCTTGAACTTCTGAAACGTTCTCATAAATGTAGTACAGATAAGTCGGATATTGTAGATTCTTTAGGTTTTCCTTCCCTACGTCACATAGGGAAGGAAAAAACAAAAAAAAGTATGTGTATAAATCTAAAATACAAAAGGGTATAAGTGTGTGTGTGTGTGTGTGTGTGTGTGTGTGTAAAATAAAATAATTAGCTGTTAGATAACATTAGATAAATATAGTCGTTTATATAATTATAGGTGTCTATCTATAATAATTATTATTTTTATTTTATTCAATTCATTTTTTTTCTATTTAAAAATATTGCTGTTCAATCTGAGATGAAGATGGCATTTAAGCTTCAAATTTGCATGTGAAAGCATGTCATGACATGTGAAATGTTGGGAAACCATACAGAAAGCACATATGAATTAATCTGACATCTTTCGACAGCATTCGCAACCACATTCAGACCCTCCGTTTGTGAAAGTGAACAAAAACGGGTTTGCAGTCATGCACTTACAATGGATCTCTATGAGGAAAGACTTTCTAAGCAGAAATGTTAAGCTTGTGTTTTTGTGACTGCCCTTACATGAATTATGAAGTTAAAAATAGTAATGTTTGATCAATAAAGTTGTCTAAATCACACTTTTTGATGTGGGACAACATTTGTGAATGAACTTCTGGTTTATTAAGCATCATATTTCATTATGGATAGATCCTTTTGTGATGAATTGTTATTTTAACATATTAACCCTATAAAGCAAACATAAATTTCACATTTCTAAGGCCTCTAAATTATCAACATGATCAAAACTTTGCTGAAAAAGCCGGTTAAAATTAAATTAAATTAATTTATTTTATTTTATTTTATGAAGTACTATTTGAGAGAGAGATTTATTATTCATTCATTATTATATAATACTTTATGATAATATTTATTTTATTTATATATTTTTTGTTTATATTACATTATTTATTTTATTTTATTTGAGTAAGTATGCTGTTAGAGAGAAGTAGATTCAATAAAATTTATTTGATTTAATCTTATTTTAGATATACTGTATTACTATTATTTCATATATCTGGCTTTAAAAATATTTTTTACAAACTAAAATTCTCTTTTCAAGTGAGTCGCAAAAAAACATTTTTTTTATTTTTTCCCCGTACAGTGAAAGTCAATGGGGACCAATGTTTTAAACCCCATTAAATGGACAAATCAGTTGAAACGCTCTTTAAAATATCATCTTTTGCATGTTGTCGAAGGAAGAAAACCACAAAAAGAATTAAGGCGAATGAATGGTTATATTTAACCTGAAATGGTGTTTAACCTACAGTAGTAAGGAATATCACACTATTTTATCGTTTAACACTTATAATCACGAGACAAAAGCTTTATTTTTAAGGTGTGAAGTCTAGTGTTGGCATTCGTGCTGCACGTTCGATATAACACTCCCCAGAATAACACGCACGCATCTGCTTCACAGACATGTTCGTCCATGTCAACACATCCATGACATTTGTATTTACAAGTCTGCTATCCGGGGTTGTGGGTGAAAAAGCGCCGGTGCCCGATTCGCCAGCCGATGAGTGGCATTTGTATTGCGGGCCGGTTCTCTCCTGCGCCACTGTTGCGGTGAATGCTGATGAGCGCAGCCTCTAGGGCTCCGGCTGACAGCCTGGCCTTTTGGCTGAGGAGAAATCAATCACACCGTCAATCGCCACCAGAAGCCATTACCCAGCTTGCCTGCTGGCAGGCTTCACCTCCATTCTTTCTACCATAACACGTTCTTATTTGTCTTCGTTACCTGGTCTTGTTTCACCTTTAGCGTCACCTCACGGGTTGGTAGTCATTCACATCAATAGCTTTGGGCTAAAGCGGTTTTAGAGGTTGCATATGTATTGCTCCACCTTTGCTTGCTTTAATTGGTTCTGCATTTTCCACTTTGCTTCAGGCAGAATTTAATGATTAACTCTCGTGAAAGAGTCAATATTTGCTTCTTTTTCATGGGGCTGAAACTTTTTTGTTTTTTCCCCTGGCTTTTAAAGGAATAGTTTACTCAGAAATTAACATTTGCTGAAAATTTACTCACCATTAGGCCATCCAAGAGATGAAGATTGTTTCTTCATCGAAGCAGATTTGGAGAAATTTAGCATTACATCACTTGCTCACCAATGGATCCTCAGCAGTGAATTGGTGCCATCAGAACAACAGTCCAAACAGCTGATAAAAACATCACAATAATCCACATCACTCCAGTCCATCAATGAATGTCTTGTGAAGCAAAAGCTGTGTTTGTATGAAACAAATTCATAAGGTGTTTTAACTTCAAACCATCACTTCTTGCCAAATAACAAGTCCATAATCCATAATAACTCTTCCTCCAGTGAAAAAAATCCATCCTCTGTTGTTTTCTTGCATCAAAATCCAACAGCATGTTTGTTTAAAACCGTTTTGGATTGTTTCCGCTTGTAAACCGTAATTAATCTGTGCATATTTCTCTCCTGATTTGGCAGAGACAAGTTTTTCACTGGAGAAAGCAATATTATGGATAGAGGACTCATATTTTAGCTCAAAGCAATGGTTTAAAGTTAAAACGCTTTAATGATGTATTTGTTAATCTCAAACATGCAGTTTTCAGCTAATTTAAAATTTTGGGTAAACTATTCCTTATATTTTTGGCTCTGGACTAGAAAACGTGATCTTTAAAATCTGTCCTGCGTAACAGTTTGTTCTTTCTCTCCTTTCAGATCCCCCAGATCAGCTATGCATCCACAGCGCCGGAGCTGAGCGATAACACCCGGTACGACTTTTTCTCCCGGGTTGTGCCGCCTGACTCCTACCAGGCCCAGGCCATGCTGGACATCGTGACCGCCATGGGCTGGAACTATGTCTCCACGCTGGCGTCTGAGGGGAATTATGGGGAGAGCGGTGTGGAGGCTTTCGTTCAGATCTCACGAGAAAGCGGTAAGCTTCCAGTAAACATTCTGAAATGTGTTTCTGTAGGAGGGCTCCAGATTATCTTCTGATGTACGTCTCGCTTCACTGATCGCAACTGATTGACTGACTGAATTTAATTTCTTACCAAAAGTGCGACATGGCTTTGTGTTCAAGGGATATATTCGACACTTTGAATCCGTGTATCATTCGATCATTCGTTTTTTGATTTAATA
>NW_015511139.1:0-1195 GCF_001515645.1 Sinocyclocheilus grahami | reverse complement strand
TTTAATATTGAAAGTAGAAAAATGAGAAAACGGCTCTTTTTTTCATTTTTTTGTTTTTTTCCAAAAAACGACAAATGAGAATTCAGCTTAAATTTTCGTTTTTCGTTCATGGGTGGAAAAATTAATAAACAGCTTGAATATTCAATTTCTACACGTGGGCGGGAATTAAACGCCCCTTTCTGCTGATTGGTCAGCCGAAGATCAAACCATGCCATCATCAGTTCTTCCACAGTATCACGCAGCAGAATAATAGTCCTCCACTGCTGCAGTTGTATAAACTGTGATGTAAAACTTAAGGAATAACACAGCCAAAAATGAAAATTCTGTCATTATTTATTCACTCTCATATTATTAATCAAAAAATGTGTTCCAGTAAAAAAAATGTAACAAAATACAGGTCTGAACTTATATGAAGATGAATAAATAATGACACTGTTTTCATTTTGGGTGAACTACTCCTTTAAAGCAGCTGTATGTGCAACTGTACCTTTCAGATTTCTATACATAAATTACCTCTGTTGCAGCATAAATCACATTGTTATTAATCAGGGATAGCCAAGTTGCTAAACAAATCACTATTAATATGTAAATGTGATGTCAACATTTTGGTGTTTATAAATAACCTGTTTTTGTATGTAATGTATGTAGAGTAAATGATCTGGTTGGACTGGGTAGGGAGTTGCATTGAGAATATAACTAATGCCTACATAGTCTATAAAAATCTTGCTTCAAATAAGCAAGATTTCCCCCCCTATGATATGTCTGCTTTGATGCATTTAAAAGAAGGATCTTAAAAAAGTACATATTGCAACATACTGATTTATGGTACAAAGCTTCTTCTGAGTTTGCTGACCAGCATTGCTACACACAAAACATCAGTGAGACTGAATTACATGCTTTGACAGAGATGGAAGGGAAATCGCTGTCTCAACAGAAGAAAGGTCAAGTAACATGAAAACAAAAATCAGGCTACATTGTAAGGACACGTCTGAAAACCTCAACCTCCACGATCCATTCTGTCAAATCGGAGCCATCAAAGTCGAGCTGAGCTTATGTTTTGTTGTCCATTATTCAGCGAATTTACACAGAAATGAATAGTCAAGGAAATAGGAAGGTCAAGATGTAGAAGAAGATACAAAAAGTATTCAGGTGTGACCTCAAAGAACTAGCCATTTCAGAACTAAAAATCTGTATT
>NW_015511138.1:8493-10711 GCF_001515645.1 Sinocyclocheilus grahami | reverse complement strand
ATATATATATATTAATAAATGTTATCAAAATAAGTAAATAAATGGAATATGGACATCATCATTAATTCCAAATAATTTCAGGTTATACCATTTGACATCTGACAACCTTTGCCACATCATAAAAAGGTCAAATTTGACTGAAATGCTATATGCTGGTTATACCACAGTGATTTGGATTTGGTGAACAAACGTTTTTCAAATATTAATATTGGCTACTTTAAAAAAAGCAAGTAAGAATAAATAATTATACTATATAATTGTAATTTTTAAGAAGTATTTATATATAATCATGTAAAATATTTTACATTAAAATAAGTATTTTAATGGTTACACCACCCTGACAGGTTTTATTTTAATATTCACAAAGTAATATAAAAATTCATTTTAATTCACAATTTGAACACTGTCATCACAGAAGTTCAGCATTTTTAGGTCACTGTCTGTATAAACGGTATCAATATACAGTACTTTTAAATAAATTTAAGGGATAGTTCATCCAAAAATAAAAATTCTTTCATCATTTGGTTTCTTGCACATCAAACACACAGCTTCTGTGTTGAGCTTCTACCATACCAGTGAGCTTTATTTTTGTTGATCAATGGTTTAAATGGGAATAAAAGCTTAAATTAATCTGTTTATCATATAAAGCAATCATACCTCTTTAGAAGACAAAAATCATTAGAATATATAAAAAATATATTTTAAATTCCAAAGATAAAAGGTGTATGGGACGACATAAGTGTGAGTAAATGATGACAACATTTTCATTTTTGGATGAACTATCCCTTTAATTCCAAAAAAACTTGAAAAAACCCCAAAAACAAGCAAACAAACAAAATCATTAACCCATATGTTATTTAACTTTGTATAAATATATACACATAAACCAGCATACATGTATATGCATATTCTTCAAGTTATATAATTAATATGTGTCAATATTATAGAATCTCCATCTTCAATCCACTACTGACGCAAGACAACAGAGATAGGCACCTTTAAGAATTCCTTAATTAGCATCGACCCATAATCAGACAAGCCTGCATGTGTTTGTCCATGATAACAGACACATTACAATGGCCTGTTCTGGATCCTCCCATGATCTGCAGTTATCTTTATTTAACTGATTGATGAAGGTAGATATGGCCTCATTTGATATCGTACAAAATATAAATCAATAAAATGGTGTGATTGTGCAAGGAAAGCAAAGAGCAGCTTATCACTGAAATTGAAACTTTGAAAAACGTTTCTGTTCCATCTGAGAACAGCAGCAGTCTTTGGGGAGGGAATGTAGACAAAGTCCCTTCATAGACATTTTATTTCTTTTGTAGTTAATAAACATACATGTACAGCTCCTAAATTTGACTGAATCGGGGAAAGACGGAAATGTTCAAAAACAACTTGTTTTAAAAAGAATTTATATTTCATATTATGCATAAAATTTAGATAAAAAGAGGATCAAATCACATAAAAAATTATTTAGCAGTCTAATCAAGCCAATCCACATGTATGTTCTAGTATAAAATGAAACTCAACTGGTTCCTGTTAAATCAAAAGTGCAAATTTCATTCCATCAGTTACTATATTGAGTGATGCAATTTCTTTGATTCATTTTCTACAAGTTGTCCTTTTCCTCCACCTTATATTGTCTATTGTGCAGTGACTATGCTGGCCAGGAGGGTCTCTGCGAATTCGTCTTGGTCTGTCAGTGCCTGGGGTAGTTTCAGAAACAGCAGGGAAATAGTTCAATTTTGCTGTTTCTCTGAGTCCGTAAATGTTTTATTTTTAATTTCACGCAAGTGTCCTCACGTCTCTGGCCTGGAAATGTCTGATAGGGTTTCCATGCTATTAGAGGCTAACCGTCGAGAGCTTTCCGCATCCACCGGTAAAACTGTTGCTGGAACAGGACGTGCCATTTTACATTCGCTTGAACGATCTCAACGGCTCGAGCGAATGCAGAAGCACACTCTCCCCCGCTGGTCAGGATGAACTCTTTCAGCTGAGAAAAAGAAGATAAACAACAGAAATGATTAACATTATCATTAACATTGTCATTGTATTGTGACTGATGTATCAGAGAGTTTGTGTGTTTATGCGTGTAAGTGGCACCTTCATCAGTGAAACCGTCAGAATATATGATGCATTTACATGCAAATTCCTGACATGTAATTTGGCAGATAACAATGATGTTTATGATAATGAGGTGTGGGAATGCATT
>NW_015511138.1:0-919 GCF_001515645.1 Sinocyclocheilus grahami | reverse complement strand
ACAAGTGCGAACAAGCTTTCAGACAAGTTTCTTTTTCTAAGTTTGCACTTAGAAATTCTGATTTTGGACTTGTGTAATTGATTTCTAGCAAGTATAATTGTGACCGTGTGAAAACGTCGGGCGTTGTCAGCATAGCTTGCCATTTTGTTTTGTTCATGACTGATAATGCCAGCATAAACGTTAGCATGTTCAGATTAGCATACTAGCATATTATTGACTTCAGTATATAGAATGTACACTGTGCACAGTATGTACGTTTTCTATATGTGAAGGATAACTACTTTATTGATCGCAATATGGTGTACAACCAGAGCAGCATGGAATACTGTGTCCTACAATGCAAAGCACTTGACCTGAACTTCAATTTCCAGTGTGATGAATGAACAGGAAGTGATTACAGCTGTGATTTTTTTTCCTTTTACTGAGATTTCAGTCTATAAGACTGCAGGAACATCTGTAGGTTAGCAGTCAGAGTGGAAGTGCGATCAGCTAAAACACACATACATACACACACATTCCAGTAGTGGAGAGGAATTTTTTTTCGGCCCACTGGATCACAACATACATCATAGAAAGAAGTACAAACATAGAGGAGGGAGATACAATTTACTTCATGCTATAGAAATCAATACTAAACACAGACTCCATACACCCCATCCTTCACTCCAAACACAGGGCAGTTTTCTCTATGGTAGATTAAATTTCACAAACACACACATTCACACACACAGCTCATCTGGGACGCGGAGCTTTGCTTGTGCATGCTGTGTGAAATTCAAGTGTGGCTGAAATCAATGAACTGTTTCCAGAGGTCTTCTCCAGTCTTTTACATCAGACACAAGAGCAAAGGTAGACGCTTGAATGTTGCAGTCATGAAATATTTTACATTTCCCCAGTCTTTGGGTTCCTGGGGGGGGGG
>NW_015511137.1:6784-10711 GCF_001515645.1 Sinocyclocheilus grahami | reverse complement strand
AAACTCTGAAGTGCTCAGTCAGAGTGTTCTGTGAGTGAAAATATAGCTGTGCTAATCATATACTCAGCATCTAACTCGCACACTGACGAGTAAAATCTGAGAATTGATTAGCCATTGGCTAATATTAGACATCATTTAGTCGCCCAGAGTGAAGATTTAGTCGCATATGCGAGTGATTTACTCGCAATATAGAGGGTTGACAGTCTATGAGCACGAAGTGCTTACAATGTACGCACATTGTAAGCGCTTCGTGTTAAAAAGTGCAAAGCATAAAGGGAAGAGAAATTGATGCGTAGTGTATTATATCTGTGCAACAGTTATTGAGCCTTTCTTTTAACAGTTTTAAATTTCAGTTACTGTGCACGTAAAAAACAATTTATAGTCTTTTCTACGCCTGTGTTTTGTTCTCACAGACATCCGGTAGCAAGTAACAAAACATTAAACTCCAGCAAGAAGATAAAGTCCTTTTTGCAAAATCATAGACATGTATTTACAAATCAAGTATAATGGGAACACAGAATGATCTTGGAGAGAGCTTTACTGAGCTGACTGCTGTAACCGAACGCGAGCAGGGTTTAAACTTTAAAGGCTGAACGAATCACTGACAGCCACAGCGGAGAAAAGAGTTTGTGTGAACTTTAATGTAAGGACTTAAATATTCATATGTAGCTCACATTAAGCTATCGTATGTCTTCAAAAGTAACAGAATTATTCGCACAATCGGAAAAAAAATCAATAAAAAAAAAATCTCTGATTTGGATCGGCTCTCTCTGACCGATACCCGATCCGAGAAAAATGGCACTATCGGAGCCGATACCCAATATGAATATCGAATCGGTGCATCCCTACTTTCTGTGATCGGTGATCAAAAACCCTGATCGGAGCACCCCTATTTTAAAGTTAAATTCATCTATCTGGGGCACTTTGAGAGTTCAATATTAAAGGGGTCATATGATGTTGCTAAAAAGAACGTTATTTTGTGTATTTGGTGCAATGAAATGTGTTTGCGCGAGTGACAATCACACAGTGTGAATTATCAAAGATGCGATCTGAGGGAATTGCCAGAAATATCTGGAGCTGTCGGCGATTCACAATCACGCTGTGTGAAATTATTTCTGACTGAAAAACACATGGCGATGACCTACAACCAATCAGAGACCAAGATACAGGGCAGCGGGAAGTTCGGGGAGGAGTTATATAAAACGTATTTTGTGGACCAGTGTTGCCAAATCCGCGATTGCCGCCGGTTGTTTTTTATGTCAGCAGGTTGAAGCGACCCCAATAACGTGATATTTAGGCCCTGAAATGTGAATTGTAGCAGGAGAACCCCGCTAAAAAAAATTGTATTTTACCCCCGAACGTGATTTTTACTGGGGGACCCCCTCGAAAGCAATTGGGCTATTTTCAGGCTAGTTTTGAGTAGTAATTGGGCGGGTTTTCTAGCGAAAACCTGGCAACCCTGCACCAGACAGAGCTGTTAGCGATTCTTCCTATTGTGAAGTCATGCAATGTGAAACCCCCTGTCGCTGATCCATCGTGCAATGTGAACACAGCAGCAACTGAATGCTACCCTTAAGTCAATGGGAACCAAAACTGTTTTGGTTACCAAAATTCTTCAAAATATCCACCAAATGTTCCTGTCGACAAAGGATGTTTACATTCATATATTGTTATGGTGCATTTTGGCCATTAAATGCATTTAACCACTCAAATTAGTGTTTTTCGTATGCAGATTTTAGCAGTAAGATTGAGCAAAAACATGTTTAGCTTGCTCTCTAGTATGCACATGAGAGTGGTTAAAACTTTTGTTTTGTGATTGATCTATTTGAATGCTTTGTGCTTTAAGCAAAAATGTTACATTTAAAGACACTAAACTGTCATTATTTAAAAAAATTATGACAGTTTAGTGTCTGTACATGTTTACTCTGAGAATCTGCTGCAAAACAACGGTTAAAGCAAGTGATTGTGTCAGGATTGGGCTCTTATTATTGATGACCATGTCCTGTTAAAATATCATAGCGGTCTGCACGGGATTTAAACTGAAGCCTATACCCGAGATCGTATGACTCGGCCCGACCTGAGCGGCACAGTTAAATTTAGAGCCCGAACCAGAAATCCTTTTTTTTTTTTTTTTTTTTTTTCACAACGAATAGCCAATTAAAAAACAAAAGTGCTGTATTTCACGATTGCATGCAATGGTCAGTAAACAAATACATGTAAAGAAACAGAATCATTAAGGTTTGGCCAGTTCACAAGGCAAAAGAGAAAACACTTACCAGTTATGAAAGTTTATGAACATCAAGTGCAGTGGTCACACAAATTCTGCCGAGTTTTTGAATGGTTGTATAGGCTACGACAAGACGATAATTCTTCCATCGTGCAAATTATGGTCATTTTCGTCAGTTAAGGCTCGTTAGCATTCGGCCTACTTTAAATCAGACACAGAGATGCAGTGCGGTAAGATCGCATTTATTTGAATTAATTATATAATTTTTTTGAATTAGCGAGAGAGAGAGTGAGGGATGAAAGTTGCGTGTGTGAACCTGCGTCTGCGCGCCTCTCTCTCTACAAGAAATTAAGCTTAGTTATTTCAAAAACCGCGATTTTACCCCCTCATTGCAGAGAAATATAAAGTTGCGAGTCAGTAGCCTGTCGAAGCTATTTTACTAATAAAGTTTCCATGCTGTGTTGTCGTTGTCATGTGCACTAATGTGTCTATGAAAGCAGCATAGCCTACTGCATATATAAACCCGAGCCCAACCCGAAGCTATTCATTAAACATTAACCCGAAAGTATTTCGGGACCCGTCGGGCTCGGGTCGGGTAGCAGACCTCTAATGTATCAGCAGTTTCTGGTGTGCTGAGAAACTGGTTAAACTTTTTCTCTGAAACAAAGTTCCCACTTGACGCACTGTGTAAAATTAAGAGCTGAGTTTGTGTAGTTAGTAACTGATATTACAGATTTTATGCCATGTGTGCTGTATTCTTTTAGAAGGAAAGCTGAAGCGTTTCTTGGCATGTTGCATCCTGTTGTCCTCCACTGCCCTGAAGAAATCTGTTCTCCTGACCCTCTCTGTCCTCTCTCAGCCTCCACAGTGCGTCACCTGTATCTGCGTGGAGGTGTTGGTGTGGGCTCTATGACCAAGATCTATGGCGGGCGTAAGAGGAATGGCGTGTGCCCCTCTCACTTCAGTGTGGGCTCCAAAAATGTTGCCCGTAAAGTGCTCCAGGCCCTCGAGGGACTCAAGATGGTGGAGAAAAACCCCAATGGGTGAGTTGCCTGTAGGCTGCTTATGACTATATGTGACCTGTATTATTGCAGGTGGTGTTATTTTGGAATTCAACTGACTCTCAATTGTTGCTGTTTTCCAGTGGGCGTAGACTTACCCCTCAGGGCACCAGAGACCTGGACAGAATTGCTGGACAGGTAAGAAGTGTTATCGGATTACTGTATTTGTGAACTTGAGCATTTGTAACATCGATTTTTGTAAAAATCGGATTTAAGGTGCTATTGATTTAGTCTCCAAGTCAGGCTTCTAAAGTTAGTCAGATACTGTACAACAGATGGTGGTTCTCAGATTTGATCATTCTGTTCACCTTAGTTGTGTAATCAAATTTCAAAGGAATTAAAACGATGTTGCTGCACAATGCAGCGTGACTAATAGCAGATTCAGGTACTGAATGTAATTAACTTATTTTCACTTATTAAAAGGCCTCATGGTTAGTTTTTGACTGCAGCAGCTTTGATTTAATACGCGGACACAGTGCTATCTTCAAAAAGGAAATGTATGCACATCTCCTCCAAAGCCTTCACTTGCTTTTCGCCCCTCTGCTGGTCCTCCGCTTTCCCTGCGAGCTACCGCTGTGCGCCAATCCGATGCTAGAGGAAGTAAACAAGCCGATTGAATTTCATGCTCGCTGGGCTGCC
>NW_015511137.1:4728-5306 GCF_001515645.1 Sinocyclocheilus grahami | reverse complement strand
TTTTAAATGACCCTACCTTTATGAAAATTGACACCCAAGAAGTAATATTGGGCTCTTTTTACGGCAAGGCAGAAAGTTTTAATATTTGATGTTGCTTTGACACCTTGTACATAAGTTGCTATATAAACTTACGAACTTAAACTACAGCGTCTGATTCATACCCAATTCAGCTGTATGCAAGAAGCTGTTTTAGTGTTAAAATGTTGTTGACACTTCATTTGTGTGCCCCTGTCAATGACAGGCAGTTGAGTTTTAAAACAAAATGATGGGGACTCACACTTTGTCCGATTCATCAACATGAACTTTGTGGTAGAGCTGTGCAGAAATGGTCTCACTTATTTTATCTTGACAAATTCCAGTCTAGACATTTTAACCTAGAGTATGTAGCCTACAGTTATATATTAGCTAATAATTCTGCGTTCTGGATTCTTCTGTTAAAAAAACTCAATAAATCGCTTGATCAGTTATCTTTTTCTTTTCTGCCTCATGCTGTAAATAGTAATTGCTAGTTTGAAATGACCTGGATCGGAGAAATAACATCTACAGGTGCATCTCAATAAATTAGAATGTCGTGGAAA
>NW_015511137.1:2783-3068 GCF_001515645.1 Sinocyclocheilus grahami | reverse complement strand
ATTCTTTCTACTTATTTTCTTTTTATTTATTATAAATAATGACCTAACACTTGCATTATCTATTCTTTTTCTGTTCTATTGACATGTTTTATTTTTAATTAAAAATGACTCTCTAACACTAGCATTACCTATTTTTTTCTATTCTTTCTATTTGTATTCATTTTTATTTATTATAAAAACAAAATGAGCAAACAAAAAAAAACTTGCTACGTATACTGTTAGGTGAAGCCCCGCCTCTGTCCCCGCCCCCTACTGTCCTCTTTTTGAAAAACTAAAATATGGTCA
>NW_015511137.1:0-1260 GCF_001515645.1 Sinocyclocheilus grahami | reverse complement strand
TAATTTCACGGACAAAAAAGTTTCTGTTGTCTAGTCAAAATTGTTGTGATGTATGAAGTATAATTCACACAGAAGTCACTTTCAAACCAAGCTTTCTGCCGGTTAACGCGGGCAATTCAATTACATGACTGGCCAAAAATTGGTCACGCAGATACTATTATAATGACTGGTTTTCACTCACAAAAAATTGCCTCATTTGACTGCATCATTACAAGAAGTGCAACTTGTAATGTGTATCGAGACACATTCTTTTCCAATCCTCAGCTCGTAATCTTGCTTTTTTTAAACGCAAGAGTGCATTCTGTTTCTCTCTCTCTCAGTCTGTTGCTTACACTCGCAGCTTCTGCTTGGCGTCTTTGTTAATCTACCCATCATGCTCTGTTTGTGTTTGGGGCAGGTGGTGTTGTAAGTCCTGGTGCTTTTGTGTATTCATCTTCTGTGTGTGTGCAAATGTGGCTGTGATTTCTCCCTGTGTGTGTGGCACAGCCTCAGGGCAGACAAGCCTGTGTTGTCTTTACTCAACAGGCGCATGGCACGGCCTTCTCCCTTGGACATAACACCTGTTTTGAGGGCAAAAGGCAAGCAGTGAACAGATGCAGGTTAGAAACACTGTGTTTGACTGTCTGTTTGGCACTTGATCTGGGTTCATACGTTTGCCAGACATAGTCAAACACCTGTCAAAGAATAGACCATATAGTTTAAAGAAAAACTATTAGGAAGAAACAAAGTAGGGCTGGCAATTTAACAAGTTAATTTAGTATGATTAGTCAAAAAATAGAAATAAAAAACTTGGATAGAAATAAAATAAAAAATGGAAATAAAAATGATTAGAAATAATTAAGTAATATGAAATATAAGTAAATATTTTGCTTATTTTGAATTTTTTTAATTAAATATTAAAACTAGAATTTTATTGCAATAATTGAAAATAAATAGACATTTCTTCAAGACTCACATGTATACTCTACAAAAAGGAATTTTCTTACCATCAGAACAATTAAGTACGACTGAATTTTACAGTCTTTTGTTGCTTTATAAAGACTGGTACTCAGAAGTAAAGAATAAATTGTTCTATTGATACCCCTAGTTTTATAACAGTAAGAAAAAAAATATTAAGTAAAATATTTTTTCACTTATTAAATGTTTATCTACCTTTCCTTAAAAAACATTTAAGAATAGGTTGTATTTGTGTTGTATCTTTCTAGTTTCTTCTTGCCAAGGTCACCTTTATAAGGTACTATATCCTCTGTCTTTTATTGT
>NW_015511136.1:9986-10711 GCF_001515645.1 Sinocyclocheilus grahami | reverse complement strand
GAAACAACTTAATTTCATTTAATGTACATTCAAATTACAAAACATATATATGTCACAGTTATACTACATTAACATTAGAGTTGTAAACCGAAAAAATCAATCAAATCAACAAGTGTGAGTTTTCACAATTTCTTACGAAAATTAATAATTTTCCAAACCTAACTAAATAACTGGAGGCAGAGTTATTTTTAACTCCATGTAGATCACACACCTCTGAAATCGGTTGATAAATGTAAACGTTATCGTGTTTTTATCCAGAAAAAACCGCAGCTCCTCCGTTTACCTCCATTTATTTTTGCCTTCACAAACATGGCGGACGCGTTGACGTATCGCAGCAACGGCTCAAAGCGGCCAATGAGGCGTCTAGGTTTTTATACAGTCTATATGGTTGTGGCTAGAAGGGATACAGCTCAGACTGGAAATTAATTATTCTGTCTGCTCACAGTTAGTAGCCAATCAGTGCAAATATAAGTGCTGTAGCGTAATTTGTCAAATATTCCGCCCCCTCCTCACGCGCCTTCTTTTTAAACGTGATTTTTCTTCATTGAGGGATTTCATCGTTTCATTCAAACGATGATAGTAGTAGACGTAGAGGGTGTGTGATGACAGTCCTACAAAAATAACTCCCCTGAACACAAGATGAAATATGAAGGGCACTCTGGAAGCTTCTGATTGTTCCAGGAGATTGTTGAGGGCCTTTTCCTTGTCCTCTTCCTCCATTATAA
>NW_015511136.1:0-7139 GCF_001515645.1 Sinocyclocheilus grahami | reverse complement strand
GAGTCCTCTTCACTACTCCTAACGTTTCACAGATTTAGCAGCTAGTTTTAGAGCTAAAATCCTTTGTGAAATACTTTTAGATAAAAAATTTAGGAGTCCTGAATTTAGGACTGACACGCCCATTATTTTAAAGATTTTCTCCTAAATCGGCGAGTTACGAGCTACTTTTAGCCTTAAGATGTTTTGTGAATACGGGCCCAGATCAGCAGCACATCCTGGAAAAAGTGTTTGTGAAGTGAACAGGAAGCATATAAATGAATCTTGATTGTGAATAGTGTCTTATTAAAGGGGTCATATGATGCGATTAAAATTTTTCCTTTCTCTTTGGAGTGTTACAAGCTCTTGGTGCATAAAGAAGATCTGTAAAGTTGCAAAGACTAAAGTTTCAAATCCAAAGAGATATTCTTTATAAAAGTTAAGATTCAACCACACCTACCTAAAACGGCTCGTTCTAACACGCCCCCACATGTCTACGTCACAATGTGGGAAGATTTGCATAACGCTGGCCAAATGTTCACGCAAAGAAAGAAGGCGTAACTTTCCGGACGCTCCTTCATCGAATACACCGGTAACGTCGTTCTCAAACCCGCCGCCTCTGCTCATTCTAGGCCGCCATGTGTGACACTGTGTTTTGTTCTGAAAGCGAAACTACTTTGTTTGGTCTTCCAAAAATGGACACGACTAGAAATCAGTGGTTAAGTTGTATTTACAACACTGTTCCAGTACAGTTCAACTCAAATATTCAGATGTGTGCAGCACATTTTATGGAGGACCGTTTCCTGATCCTGGGAGAGTAGACTACAATGGCGGCTGTTCTGACTCACAGACTGTAAGTACAAAGTATTTGCCACTGACGATTCAAACGTGAGTTTTTAGCAGTGTAGAGTAGCACTTGTTGTTTGTCATTTCTCTGATCACAAATGCAGACATGGTTTTATGTTTTTTAAAAAGACAGTATAAGTCATTATAATCCATAATTATGTCCCCACTGGAGGCAACGAATGCCTTGTTTAAAATGAGTTTTCATGTTTTTGTCTCGTCGCTCCGGCCTGACAGGGCATCATCACAGTATGGTAAGGGGCGTAACATTTCCGTCACATGCTTAAGGTATTCGACCAATCACAACGCACTGGATAGCTGGCCAATGAAAGCACACCTCGCTTTTTTAGAACGATGAGCTTTGTAAAAATCGACACGTTTCAGAAAGGCGGGGCATAGAGGAGAAACAATAATGTACAGTATGTGGAAAAACGGTTTTTTTTTTACCTTAAAACACATTTCATTACACCAAATACACAAAATAATGTTCTTTTTATTAGCATCATATGACTCCTTTAAGTTTTGAGAAGTTTAGAAGAAAGTATTCTGTGACTGTGGGAGTTACTAGTAGACGACTTCGTGTTCCACTGCAACCTACTGACACAGATGAGAACTGCAGTTTTAAACTAAAAGTGTGTCTAGACTCTAGCAGTTTTTCTATCATTGCCACATACTGTGATTCTCTTGCACAGAAATACACAGCTGAGTCCTGAGTCTTCTGTGAGCCCAGACAGTTTCAGATACACCATGTTTTTTTAATTGTCTCTAGTAATTTCTTTTCGTCCCTCAAAACTTTTAGCATGGTCTTGTCCTTGTCCATTACTCCAAACACGGCCCATCCACACCAGTGCTTTTCCAGGTTGCTGTCTGACCCAGTGCATGTAGCTTCCGAAAGTAAATCCTGATCCTCTACAGGAAAGACTCAGAGTTTCTCCAGGCTTTACCTCTGCTACAGAAGAAATGGACTCCAAATTCTGACCTTTCACTCCTATTGAAAAATAAAATAGAAATAAGAGCATAACAACCAGAGAGATGAAGAGATCATGGTTTGAGACGAGTGAGAACAAGCTGCTTCTTTTCATCCTAATACTCAAATAAAGAGGAGGAGGGACAATATTTGCATACATACTGCATATGCAACCCAGTAAATGAGTATCTACATATCATATTCTTTCAAAAGATAGCATTGACAGAGACGGATCTGTGACATTAACAATAGAACACATTTAATTCAACTTAATATTTGTTATTTCTTATATATTCACTTAAGGTCATTCATGGCATATGTATTAGCAATCATGGCATTTAAATAGCTTATATTCTAGGTAAATATAGGTAAATATGGGCCAGTATATCATCCATTAGGATAAGATGTCTTGCATCCATTAAGATAAGATGGTCTGTTTCTTTGGCTCAGAGTTGTACTGTGCTGCAGCGCCATCTGTTGTTGTTACTGTTTTAATCTAAATTTCCTCCCTGGCATGTTTTTGTACAGCTCAGTGCTTTTTCTGCATCATTTTATATATAGATTTTATTTTAGGCAAGTCCTGATGATTTGAGAAGGCTAAATTGATCAGACATAGGCTATAGGCTATAGGCTATGATGAAATTCACTGTCTGCCACTGGCTTTTACTTAAAAAAACAAAAAACTTACATTTAACGAACAAAAAATACTCCAAATATTTTTCTAAATGTACTTTATAAAAAAAAGAAACAAAATTTAATCACTTTTCCATTACATACAAAACTGAACTATATTTTAATAGCTGAAACAGTAGTATAAGCTTTTTTTGGGAAAAGGGGAAAAAAAGACAGGCTATAGGGCCTATATTTGAGACCCGTGCAGGGCTTTAATCCACTTCATCCAATGCTGTTTTGTTCTCATCTGTGAGCATGCTCTTGATATATGTATTTTAGGTGTGTAAATGTATAATTGCCTTTTCATTATTTTTTCAGTTTTATTTAAATTTGTAGTTAAAACAACTAAAAATAAATGTTTTTTAAGGTTTAGAATTAGACAGCCTTTGCAGGCTTACGCTGAAAACAACAAAATGGAACCTCAAGGTTGATCTAGGAAAATGTGTGCAAATGTATAGGGCCCCATTCCTATATTTTGCCTGGGGCCCCCAATTCACTAAATCCGCCCCTGGGCTACATACATTCACTACCAAATTTTTTGAACAGTAAGAAAGATCCAGTAGAAAGATCCAAAGATCAGCATTCATATGAAATAAAAAGCTTTTGTAACATTATACATATACCATTCAAAAGCTTGGAGTCAGTATTTTCATTTTATTTTTTATTTTTTATTTTTTTGGGAAATTATAGAAATTAATACTTTTATTTAGCAAGGATGCTTTAAATTGACCAAAAGTGACGATAAAGACATAATGTTAAAAAAATTATATTTCAGATAAGTGCTATTCTTCTGAACTTTCTATTAATCAAAGAAACCTGAAAAATTCTACTCCGCTGTTTTCAACATAATAATAATAATAATAAATGTTTTTTGAGCAGCAAATCAGAATATTTGAATGATTTCTGAAGGATCATGTGACTGGAGTAATGATGCAAAAAATTCAGCTTTGAAATCGCAGGAATAAATTACATTTTAAAATATATTCAAATAGAAACAGTTATTTTAAATAGTAAAAATATTTCACTATATTACTGCTTTTGCTGTATTTTGGATCAAATAAATGCAGGCTTGGTGAGCAGAAGAGAATTCTTTAAAAAACATAAAAAATCTTACTGTTCAAAAACTTTTGACTGGTATAGTGTATATATACAGTATATATATATATCGAAGTGGTGATGGGCTGCCTGGACCAAAAAATGCCAGGGCCCAGTCCAGCCCTGCTCTTAATGAAAATGGAGAGTTTGTTTTATAATGATATAGGCTAATTATAATTAAATTATTATTAAAGTAAATTATTCTGAGAGTTTTTTAAATTTTTTTTAGAAAATTGCCTATAAAGATTTTAAAATATTATTTTTAATAAGTTCAGTAAAAAAATGGGTGGGGGTATGTATAATATAGTTTATATTTAACAATACATTCACAATATTCAGTGATATGTGATATGCTCTTCCCTGAAGTTCTCTTTTGAGCTGTGGACACTGAAAAATGTAAAAGTAAATGTAACTTCAGCTGCACTGCATATTTCAGCATAACATCTGATTTCATGGTATAACTAAGACTAAGACAGGATCGGATCACACACGCTCCGTGCTGCTGTTTATACTGAGGCAGCTACAGCGATCTGGCACACCACATTAAAGTACATCAAAATGAAATGCTTGAAATTTGTTATTTCAAATTTTATATACTTATAATCATGTTTCTACACATATGGCCCACTGCAACTGAATTAGATTTGCAACTCATTTGATGGAATGCATCACATATGTCATGACTTAGGATTGATGGCAATTGTATGATGCCATTGAAGGAATGTTTTTGCAATGATTTCCTTTAGAAATTGGGGGAATCAATATCAAACAGAGCCCCCAATAGCTCTGGGCTCTGTATTATGTCCCTCTTTTCCCCCTTTTTTATGCCACTATGATTATATGGCACAGCAATGCACAGTCTAAATTCACACTTTTAAATTACATATTCAAATGTATAGTTCAGTCATGATTCATGAAACTTTAAATGGCGCAGGCTGACGGGTATTAACGTAGCTAATAATATTCACAGCGTTAAACGACTTGGCACAAGCTGATTGATTCATGTCACGTAGCCAATAAGCTTGCTGCTTTACATTTAAATGGCTGGTTAGCATCCACTTGAGCATTTCGCAGCGCGCTTTTCTGAGTTCCTCTGAAACCCACCACCTTCCCCAGCTCCACCTGCTACAGGTTATTTTTATGCTATTTGTGCAGCAGTATGTCTTAAATACTCAGAGCACTGTATCGCCGTATGCATTGGCAGTAGCAAGTTCATGTACTTGCTTGCAGCAGTAGCAATAATATACAACTACAGCAATAACCAACAGCAGCAGCAATTCAGCAGCAGCGTAGTAGATGTATTCCGCCAAGACCAAATACATTAACATTGTCATAACCATTACCATGCTCAAATCTTCTGAGAATAGTCATGATTGAACTACAGATTTAGTTTTATACTTTTCTTTCTTAAGCAAGTAACTGTCTATAGCTGTGTTTCTCTCTCTGGATGTTGTTGTGCATGCCTCTTGTTGTTTTGTGTCACTGTGACTCTCGTGCGCAGTAATACATGGCTGTGTCTTCAGTCTGCATGTTTTGGCCTGTTATTGTCACAGTGCTGCTGGACGTGTCTCTGGAGATACTGAACTTGTTCTTTAGTTTTTCACTATTGTATGTGTCTCCATTGCAGCAAACTCTTCTAATCCACTCCAGTCCTCCAGAAGCTTGTCGTATCCAGTTTGTGCAGTAGCTACAGCTAGACAGTGAATAGCCTGAGACTTTACAGGAGAGACTCAAAGGTTGGCCAGGCTTTAGTTCTTTAGAGTCTGGCTGAATGAGTTCAATACTGTAGACACCTGAAGAAAGAAGCAAATGAGTTCAAAACAATGTTAAGTATGAAAATCAATAGCAGCATTGTAGTATTTCCTGATAACATACTTGGTGTTGCAGAAAAGAGCAGCAACAGAATCCACACAGTCATGATGTTTAATGTTTGCTCTTAACTGTGCACTAAATATGCAGCATAATTAGCCTGTTTATGTGCACATCCATAAATAAGGAGGAGTCATAAAATATTTGCATCATGTAAATCCTCTCTCTTCACAAACAAAAGCATGTACTCTGATTTGATCTTTTGCTTCATGCATTTATATTCATCCCTGCAAACAACTGCAGCATATTTCATAAAGAAAACTGCACTGCACAGACAAAGGCAACATGTTGGTTGAGAGCTAATTTGAGTTCTGCCTATAATTTCCTGCTATTACCACTATACTGTGCTTATCTAGAAACTATACACACACCACAGATGTGAGGTTATGTATGAGGTTTACATATTTAGCCTTTTTTGTCTTTGTGTAGGACAAGTATAAAAACAAGCACACAATGTTTTACCACATTATATGAGCATGACATACTTTTCCATAATGCTGATTTAATGTCAGTAATGGTCAAATGAAGGGTTTACAGCAGGGCCGTTTCTAGGCATAGGCGAGCTAGGCGGTCGCCTAGGGCGCCACCAGCTGAAGAGGCGCCAATGAGCGCACGTACTGGCACTTTTAGCAGGGTTGTTATAAAGAGCGGCATGGTCACCCTGAAATATGACTGCCGCCCCCACTGGATCCCCCAACATTACTGGGCTAGAGTACTGTCAATCTGACGATGCCTGTATGCCACTAGATCAGAGTGCTGTCAGTTGCTGCCTCATTGTTGAATGCAAAGTTTGCATTTGGAGCACTCAACAATGCCATTAGATCAGTGGGCTCTGTCAGTGCTTTGGCAAGGTAACACTCTTTTTGCCATGCAATAAAGCTAAGTTCAAAGGCCAATTTAAAATATTGGTACAGTAAATAAAGTTAAAATTACTATGACAACCAATTTGAATGTGACAAGCAACTATATATTATATATATATATAATTTTTCGGGGGCAGTAGGGATTTCGCCTAGGGCTTCAAATTGGCTAGAAACAGCCCTGGTTTACAGTGATACATTTTAGCTTAGTAGCATAAATATGATGCATTTTTGTAGTTTATAGACTCTTGGGCTTTGAAAAATAAATATTACAAACTTATTGTCAGGTCTAAATGTGTCTGTGATTCTGGAAGAGACAATGGACATTTTAAATCTGCTTTTCAGTAAGTCACTTCTATCATACACCCATCTAACACACACATTGTAGAGCAGCCTGTTATGTCCATTGAGTGCAACTCAGAAAAGGTGATTTTAATGGCCAGAAAACATTTTACACGTAATAATGGCAGTAACAATTTTATAATTTAAAGAGTCATAAGTTAAAGAGGTGTTGTATAACAAATGCCTGTATGAGCCATTAAAGGGATAGTGAACTGTAAACATCAAAATCCTGTCATTATTTACTCACGCTCACATCCTCATAAAGCTGTATGTATGTACATGATATGGATGTATTTTTCAGATGTTTCTGTCCATATAACAAAAGTCAGTAAATCCAAAACAACAGTGGATATCACTGACCTGAATAAACAAAAATATTGAGACATTTTAACAATATGTTATTTTGTTCATGTTTCAACCCTGTATTACTTTCTTTATTATGATAATTCAGTATTAGTAAAGATGACTGAATGTTTATAAGTACAGATAGCAGACATGTAATGACTGAAAACTAT
>NW_015511135.1:30127-30562 GCF_001515645.1 Sinocyclocheilus grahami | reverse complement strand
GAGAAATTGCATTATTGGCCCAATTGGAGGCGCTATATCTCAGCTCACTTTGAGGGTGCTTTAAAAGTTCCAATGGGCCTTATTCCCAGGGCACTTGATTGTTACTATGCAATTTTTCAGACATTTCTACTGTGGGAGCTTTAAGTTATGGACCCATAAATTTGAGAGATATGACAATACAGTAACGAGAAATTTGACACAATACATAAATGAGAAATTGCATTATTGGCCCAATTGAAGGCGCTATAAGTCAGCTGCCTTTAAGGGTGCGTTAAAAGTTCCACCGGGGTCTTATTCCCAAGGCATTTGACTGTCTCTGTGCAAATTCCAAGACATTTTTACTGTAGCATTTTGTACCATATATTTGGCAGATATGATAATACAATAACAGGAGAACATTGCATTATTGGTCCAATTTGAGGTGCTATATCTCAG
>NW_015511135.1:24826-26504 GCF_001515645.1 Sinocyclocheilus grahami | reverse complement strand
CCCCCCCCCATATTTGTTTCGTATAGTATTCGTAAGCTGCTTACCAAACAATACTGTAATAATGAGACATGTAATGATTCAATACTTAATACATCTTAAGAGTGGAGGAATTTTTGGACGCTGCTGGTGATTTCTTTATCTAAAACACAAAACATTCACGCGTTTTGACGCTTCCGCTTATTTTGTTGCGCGCGCCACGACCGTTTATTCGAATACATTATCGCGTCGTACACTCCATTATCTTTATTTGAAGTAGTATCTGTACTAGCATCCTTAGGGAAGGACGGGGGTTGCCCACTTCAATCTGCTGAGTGACGCAGTTTCTGTCAGCTGTCCGCATCACTGCTTCGCCTCCTCGTTTTCGCGCCTCACCACTGCGGAATAGAGGATTTCCACTTCAAACCATCACGTTATTCCTATCACTACCGCGAATTGCTTCACGTAAATCGGTTGTATTCACTTGTTGTGTGAACGTCGTGTTGGGCGTCTCTGTAATCGTGTACCTGGCAGCAGTGAAGTTAAGCAGGATACTCTCTCTCATCTCTCAGCATCACGTATGCGGGAATAATGCAACGCCTACAGAGGGGGCGGGTGTTTTCTGTCCCTTATCTTCTTCTTTTTTTTAATGGGGAGGTTCCAAAGAAAAGCATCGTGGCTCTCAGAGCCCTAAGGTAATAGTCTAGGCACCCACACATGGCTCCCGTCCCCCACACTATGTCTTCCCACGCAGTCCCTCTTGCCTCGCATCCTGCCTCCCTGCAGCCTCCTCACATATTTGGCTGAGTCATCTGTAATGGAATCTTGCCCAATTACTGGCCATTCTTTATTGCTCTACTTTTGCAGATTTTCGTGTTTGCTATGGAGACGCTCAACATTTTATGATAATTACTTTTGCTTCCTTCTTTATTTGAGCACTGAGTGTTTTGTATAGTGCCTATAGCAAGGCCAGGCTTCATAGCTGTACATCTTGTTTCCATTATTTGCAGACTGCAGAAGAGATTGACAAGCTCACTGTGGATGAAGATCTGAATGACATAGAGCGAGCAGTCTACCTTCTGAGGTAAAATAGGACCCATTTGTGGCACTGCCACTATAACTGATCTTTTCTATAATGTTTTTAGGGCTAGGATTGTTAGTTTTGAAATTGTTAGGTCAAAGTTTGCTAGATTAAAGGCTGGTTCACATCAAGAGACAAACTATAAAGATAACTAATAGTAACTATATTAGCATCCATATCAGCGAATGACTGTTTATTATAAGCGCAAGCTGCAGTTTTGTCTTCTGTCTTTAAATGCTCGAGTTCTTTAAAGTCGAGTGCATTTTGTTTGGCTGTCAATATTTTTACCGTACATCAGCTTGGAAAAAAAAAATCTGAATTCTTTAAAGCTGTTATGTGATGGAAGTAGCATCAGATAATTTCTTCCATATTGTGACATACATCAGAGTTAAAAGATTATCATAAAAAAAATGCATGGCAGGGACTTGGTTCCATCTACTGTTTGTTGATTGGATGGATGGATGGATTCTCCCATCCAAACGGTATTTGTTGCATAGATGTAAAAAAACATTTAAAAAACATATACATTTATGTGCCATTTTTATTTATATTAAAAAGGTTATCATTTGAGCAAGATTTGAACATAAACCTCTCAAGCCACATCATCTCATTCTCAGGTAG
>NW_015511135.1:23552-24789 GCF_001515645.1 Sinocyclocheilus grahami | reverse complement strand
CGCCAGCATTGTTGGCTGCAGCTATTCAGCCAAATGTGTATCCGGAGTAAGCTGACCGCACAACAACTTCTCAATGCTTGCTAACTGGCACAGAACATCCAGCTCAGTGGGTCAGGGCAAGTGGTGTCATCACTGCTGTACTAGTCTTATGAATAATTGATCTCTTGAATGGTCTCTCATTGATAGCTATGTAGAGCTAGCTGACTGCATGCTCATCTCAAAGGATTTCGGGGAGTCACCACTCTTAAGTTTCAATGTTACTGTCGCTCAGATGCAGGTTTAGCAGTGATATAGTGTTATCTGATCATGAAACTTGAATGGATATGGTGCTGATTACTGGGGAGACAGAGTTCAAATTTGATCAGATTTCCCTAGAATCTGCACATTTAGCGTTTGTCTAATCTTAAAATATCATGAATTTATAGTTAGCAAATGCACATTATATTCTTGGTTAAACTTTGTTTTAGTCATGTTTTAGACAAGATTAAGAACATTCCAATCTGTTTAGAAATGTTATATTAAAGGGGACAATTTTAATGATTGAATTTGATTCATATAGTTTTGTGTTGCTCTTATAGCGTTAAGAGAACATAAACCAATACAAAAGGGTACTTCAGGCACATCTTATCTTTAAAAAGTTAAATATCACGTTTAGAGATCCAATATTTTGGCTTAAATATAATATTTATGCATGATTTCCATCCTTTTGGATTATGCCGTTTTAACATTAACAAACTATAAAACTTAATGTAATGCATATTTGTCAGTCATATATAAATAAAACAGGTAAAATTTCTGCACAAAAAAAAGCATAGTTTGAAACAAGAGAAAGATTGAAACAAATTGGATTTATTTATGAAAAATATATTAGCCTGGTTATTGTGTATTTAAAAAACATTCAGTTTAATAGTACTATTACCTGTTTCATTTATATTGTATATGTCTGACAAGTGTGCATCAGATTAAGTGTATTAGATTGTTTATATTAAAACTGTGTGTAACAAAGTTTGTAGATCAGGAAGAAGGAGGCGGGAACCGGCCAACATTTAAACGCAAAACTTTAATAAACAAATGAACAAACACAAAACGAAAGTAAAAGTGGCAACTCCTCACGGACGACTGCCGCATAAAACATAATAATAAAACAACAACATAAATAGTCCAGTCCTGGTCCTCTCTCGTCCTTCACTGCTGTCACTCCTCCTTTTATCCTTCCGGAGCTCCTCCGTGGGACTCG
>NW_015511135.1:19851-20273 GCF_001515645.1 Sinocyclocheilus grahami | reverse complement strand
CTTGAAAAAGGCAAGGAAGGGATTACTCTGTTTTAATTTAGTTCTGATGTAACTGCATTAAATACTGTATAGACAGACCAATTCTATATAAAGCAATAGTAGATCAAGCATAAACATTTAACATCTACTGTTAAATTACTGTATATGTTTTTAATGTAACCTTGTCCCATTAAATACTTCAGTTCAAGAATAATTTGTGCTTTTTTATATTATTTATTTGAAAGAATTAAAAGAGCACTATCCTTGTATTATTCAACTGGTCAAGGTTGATATGGTATTTAGAAAGCAATTAGTAACAAGTAATGCAATATTGTAGAGAGAGTACTTAGTACACTAATTACACTGTTGAAGATGTAATTAGTAGCTAGTAATCAGACGGTTACTTTGGAAATGTAATAAGTTACAGATTACAAGTTACCCTA
>NW_015511135.1:0-433 GCF_001515645.1 Sinocyclocheilus grahami | reverse complement strand
TATATATATATATATATATATAATTTTGTGATTTATAAGCTGTTTTCTTCATGGGGATCAAAAATAAATAAATAAATCCTGCAAGGTCAACATTTGTTTTTACTATACTTGTGGGGACATTTGGTCTCCACAATATAGGTTTACCAGGACCCCACATATGCTGTTTATGTTTTTGGAGTTTTTAGCCTATATTGGTGTAATGAGAGTAGCATAACAATTATTTTGAACAACAAAAATGTATCATACACTGAGAATAATCTAAACACAAGACAATGGTGGGAATGGGAAGGCATTCAAGTTAGCTATATACATTTATAAATAAAAATATAAATTGTACACAATTGGCAGTAATGATCAAATGTAGACTACAAGCAGTGTTTGTTGGGTGTAATGTGTTACTAAGTAATTAATTACTGTAATTCAATTACTTTTC
>NW_015511134.1:10309-10712 GCF_001515645.1 Sinocyclocheilus grahami | reverse complement strand
CTTCCATGATGTCACTCCAGATAGGTAGATGTGTTTGAGAACCTCACGGCTCAACTGTAGGTCAATGCCATCAGGTGTGACAGTGAACTGAAATGCCACTGCCTGATGAGCCTCTGCCATTATACAGGCTTAAAGCACAGCCTGAGGAAAGAGATGGGTCATCATAAAGTACCTTTTGCAAACACTCAGTTTATGCCATGTTTACATGCCATTTCAGCTCAGCTGGTGTAGGCTAGTGGAAAGATCTGGGCTAGTAAGTGAAAGGTTATGGTCGGAATGACCGATGGATTATCACCATTGTGCTATTTGTGACACTTAACCTCAGGTTGAATGTTTTTGGGATCAATGTATTGTAAGTCCATGTAGATACAAGCATCAGATAAATTAATAATAAGTAAAAAAA
>NW_015511134.1:1837-9302 GCF_001515645.1 Sinocyclocheilus grahami | reverse complement strand
AACTACCTGTTACATAGTGACCCTCATAAATGCTTGTGCTTGTTCTGTGTATGTGTAACTGGATACTTTCAGGGCAGAGTTAAACTGGTGGCTGTACAGTCAGTACACACTGTATGATCAAACACAGGCCCAAATCTTAACAGTGCTGGAAATATCCCACGGCTGCATGCCAGAGCCCTCTGACGATAGTTGTATGAGACTGAGAGACTTTATGTACATGTGTCTTTGTAAAATATATTTGAAATGAGGCTTGTAAGTGTGTTATGTAATAGGTCAGGCATCTTAGAGACATTTTTTTAATATTACATAATAAGGAACTTGATGGACAATAGCAGAAAATTGGATTTGTACATTTTGTTGAGAAAATGTGGGCGGTGCTTGTCCAAAACCTGTTGCCATAATGCCAGGGAGTTGTAATGTGATTGCCAAAGTGTTCTTATTGGTTTTAGATGGTTGCTTACTGATTCAAGTTAAAAGATCCCACTTCAAAGTTTCTATATTAATGTGGGCTTCTAGATATGGTTTGGTTCATCTTTCAATATAAATCTATGGGATTTTCCCCCTTCCATTTTATTATCGGGTGAATTAATGCTGATTACTTAGAAAAGTAATAGCACACCTCTCCTCAACAAGCTTCAAGATGTCCATAGCAAAAGCAGTGCAGGATGAGTTACATATAAAAATGATAGAAGTTTACATTTCTGAAAAACTTAACCTCAAAGTATGTACAAAAGTAACAGTCATGTCTTAGCAAGCACCACTAATTGTGTACATGTCCTGTGTAAATTGTAATTAGGCCAAAGAAAGATTATGCCACAATAAGAGGTTCTCACAAAATGCTTTACTTTACACAAGTTGATACATTTATTTATGAAATATTTTGTTACATTTTGTTGCAATTAAACAAGAAGAAAAAGAAGGTCAGAAGTAGAGGTGGAAAACGCTCTCGTAGCAGGTGGTGACAGGAAGGGAAGGAAGAGGACAGAGGGACAGTGAATGCAGGTTCAGTTTAACTACAGAATTGTCCTTCATCCCTGACATGTAGACCTCATTATGCAGAATGGTGCCCTGGCCAATTAAAGTGGTCTTCTCCATTGCTCTGATATGGCCCCACTTCTGAGAGTCCACACAGAAAGATGTCACCATGGTTTCAGAATTGTTCCCTCCAATTACAACCAACTGATTATTAGCAGCACCCAGGAAGTTCAAGATGGGGAGGTCTGCTCTGGAGCGGGTTAGTGTGGGGAGCAGCTCACACCAGCAATCTGAGAGGAAGAGAGAGGATTCTTACAAAGAGAAGGACAGGTTAAAGTCAGCATGAAAGAGAAATTCACCCTCTCTATTTTCTGAATGCATCTTATTAATCTTGTGAATAATTTATCCATGCATATGACCCTCTGGAGACATATGCTGCAAGTAAGTTTTACTTGAATGAACATCACAACATGCTTAGTTCATATTTGAAAGCTAGAGGCTAATAGTCAACCTTGAGCAACCTTACATCTTGAGCAAGGAACTCAATGGCAACAGCTCATGGATCAACCCTGAATGTTGTCTGAACCTTTCGGTTACCACCTCAGATCTTTAATCACTAGACTACATCACACCAAATTGTACCTTGTCTAGTATCGTAGTGCAACACCAGTTTCTCTCCAGTTCTCTGGATGTTCCCCAGTACATAGAGGCAGTGTCCCAGGCTGGTTGTAAGTGGGGAATCATGGGACAGGGACAGGCTGAACTGGAAGTCTGTCAGAGGGAGAGAGGAAACAAATTCCCAGGTGTCTTTCCACGGATCATACTTCTCCACAGCAGTGTAGACGCCTGTGCCGGAGTCAGGAGTCACAAGGGAATCCAGATACCAGCCGCCTACAGCAAAGATTCTCCCCTCACACACAGCTGCACTGAAGTGACGCCTGTGCTGAGAGGGATCATGGACAGTCACATTTAAACTTTGACCTTTATTCCTGCATATCTGATACTTATCAGCTGGGAAACGTAGGTTTTGGAAATGAGACCTTAAAGGACAATATGTTCCAGGCAGAAATCTGCCCATGCTAGGCTATACTATTATAGGTCATGAAGTTGGAACATGCTGAACTGGTTTGTTACTGGTCAAAGGTGGTCTACAAGACCCAACCAGCTTGACCAAGATGGTCTCGCTGTACACTTCGGTACCACCTGCTTGTAATTCAGCTGGTTATCTATGTAAACCACCTTGGACCAGCAAATGACCAGCTTGAAACCTTAAGAGTAGATGAGTGTACTGTCATTGGCAAAGATATTGACCTTTATCGTAATGTTCATACCTTAATCAGAGGAGCTGTTGATACCCATTGATTGGTAAAAGGGTTGTAGCGGAAGGAAGCCATCTTGAACTCATAGCCCTTCTTTACACGGTGTCTATAACCCCCTATGAGATAGAGGTAATTATAGAGAACCGCTGTGGTGAAGCACCACTTATCTGCACAAAAAGGCAGATCTGTGAGAGAACTCCATTTCCCATAATCCTTGTCTTCCTCCAGCCTGAAGAGCTTTCGAGCAGCATCTGTTTCCAGGTCATTCCTTGAGGTCAAGTTCTCCTTTCTCAAGCAGCATAAGTGTGAAGTACCCTTTGACCTTAATCTGAGAAGCTTTGCTTTAAGGTGTGGATCCAAGCCCTGGCTCAGGTGTGGACGCTCCAGTAGATACTTGCTCAGGTAGGTTAGCACAGTCTCTTGGAGCTCCTCACTGCAGAGTTCCTCAGCCAGCTGTAGATAGCCTAAGCAGGTGTGCTCTGTTAGGGCCTGAGAGAGGGCAATCAGTAGATGATTGGTGAACCCGTAAGCAAGCAGGTAAGTGCTCACCCGTAGGTGTTCCCCAAGGAGGTCTCCAGAAATGCAGAACCGCTGTAGGAACATGTTCAAGGTGTACCAGCTGTTCAGATGTCTCTCTCATGCAGGAGTGGGACAGAGCCTTGAAATACTCGCTGCAGTCTGCAAGCTTCTCCAGATCCACCTGGAAGTAAGTGCCAATAAGCATGACATCATGTGTTTGTGGGCCAAGGTTGTTACACAGTCTGTGGTTTATTTGTAGATACTCACATGGAAAGTATGTGTGCTGGTTTGCACCATTATCATTTGTCCATTACTCTGGTGCCGATAGGTCCTGTACTCTTGATTTGTTCTCCAGATGTCTGCCTGTAGGTTATCAGACTTCTCTTCTACAGCATCAGAATCTGCCTGTCTGAACTGAACCCAATTTAAACTATTTTTAAAGCACAAACATCTCTGTATCTGTTCTAAACTTCTTTTCAGCAATGTGCAAAAGTACATTAATGCCACAACTATAACCTGCCATAGATTAGCCATGTTCTCATTTAGGTAGAATACTCTTAATACTTGTAGGACTTAAAAGGTTTTGTATGGCTCTTCAGCTGCAATTTGAATGCAGTTAAAATGTTGCATTTGGAACTATTCTAGACTATCATTCTAAAGAAAGCCTGACTCACAATCCCAGCCAAGGCCATGTCATTCCATGGTGGATGGAGGATAAATCCAGGCTGTTTTTTGGTAGATCATGCATGGAGGTTTTCAAGGCTCAATATGGCGCCTGTGTGCCAGAGCAATCGCAGTAGAGCTATTTTAGGGGATCGCTGGAACAGGAAACTAATATGGTGGCCCACTCGGTTCAGTCTACTGTATTACACAACACTTGAACCATGTTGGGAACTGATGATGCTTGATTAATATATTTTATATTGATCTATGTATTTAAAAATGTTCTTAATTTAATTTTTGAACTGGTACAGAAGTAGTGTTTTGAATTGTGCATTATCTTACCTTACATAAATATATTAAAATGACACATTATGGCAGAAATGAACAAACCCAAAACAATCTCTATGGCTTTATAGGTCACCGTTACTTGGAACGGAATTCATAACCCTATGCTAACAACTCAGATCGTTAACCTTTTTAGTTACTTGTATTTAAAAATTCAAATACAATATTCACACCAATGTCAGCATGATTTTTTTAATGAGCAAAATGAATGGATACCTGCATTGCAAAAGAACAAAAGAAAACATACCAGAGACAAGTCTACAGTATAACTTGAATTAGCCAAAGCAATTACAGAAATGAACATTGGTTCTAACGGTGTCATTGCTTCTCAACACAATATTAAGAATCACAGATTCAATATCAACAGTGATATTGGGAGCATGTTAAAGTGGTCTAGCCTATAACGTTCATGGTCTCTCAATGTTTCTTTTGTCCCTGAACTTGCTACTATATACGGGAAAGAAAACATTGAAAATTATACAGATACAATTGTTTATAGACAGGGACAGATACAAGAGCATCAGTTTGACCATTCAGATTCTCCCAATATGATTCCAACAAAATACCATGATTCTTAAGCTGATGATCCCACTAATTCACTGTATAATGATACTATCCTTCATTTGCTTTGTTCTTCTTTTGCCTCTTTTCAGTTGAAGACTTATACAGAGATGGTTTTAACATTTGGTTGAACTTAAAAAATACAGTATACTTGCTTTTGGATAAGTAAAAAATATAAATAAGCATAAAACAATTAAAACAGAAAACCAGTTACATAAAATAAATTTGTGTTTAGAAATGGGACAGAGGCATTTGTTAGTTTAGTAATTAAAACTTGTTATTGTTGCATATCAATATGGCAGAGCAAAGACTGGTCAAATCCTAAGTAAAACACAAACGCATAGCTCAAAACATTATTTCCAATTATTAATACTTTTTTTCCAATCGAACGTTAAATAAAATCTAGCCATCAAAATCATATAATAGAAACAGAGTATTTTATGTGCCATTCTGAAACGAATGACTCCCTGAGTTTTAAAAAAAGACGTGCAATGTATTTCACAGTATGTAAATATAGGAAGGATGCAATATGATTTGCATCCTTATCCAATATGATGAATATGTTTAAACTCTAGGGGAGGAAACGAAGACACAAAAATGAAGAGACATCATTTGGACCCTGTGGTTTACACAGTAATTATGATGGATGGATTGATTCTTGATACAATTAACAGATAATGTTGACCACACACAAGTTAGATAAAAAAAGTGCAGTTACATTCTTATAAATAAACTGACAAAATTAATTTTACAGTTTGCCTTGTACAATGAAGAGGTATAAACTGTACATGAATTACAGTATATCTAGGTTTCAGTCGCAAAATCCCCCCCCCTCATGATTTAAGATGAATGTTCCCCAGGATGAACCGTTATTTAACAAGTCTTAATTGTTTGTACTGTGCCCTTTCTTGAATGGTTAAAAAAAAACTATACCTAAACAATCGGTGATGCAAAATGATATCCTGAAGCACATGCCGCAAGTGCAATTTAGGAAAAGAGCTTCTTCTGTTTGAAGTATGTGTCAAACCTGTGCTGTGCATAGTCCTGGGGAAAACCAAAAAGAGATAGAGACAGAAATGAGGTGGAATGGCCTTCAGATCAGTGATGAACAGAAGGGATTTGTTCTGTATATACTTATGTTTACTGTATACATAACTATGATGGCTTTTTGACTGAGCTCTCAGAATTTAGGCGTATTCATCTGTTTTTGGGTAATTGACAAATAACATGGACGAGTACTACAAAATTGATATAAATGTATGAATGAATATTTATATAATTTAGATGCTGTACTGTACTGGCCATAACTGATATGCAATTAATTTGATTAATTATCAAGCAATGACAGTCCTAAAAAAAATCATCATAAAAGGATTAAAAAATGTGAGATTGTCAGATTTATAATCTGTTTGTGTGTGTTGTGATATAATTTTTTTTTTCCAGTTTACCATGTATCCAAACTCGATTTTAGAGATCTTGGCTTGAATAATGGACCACAAACCCCAGAGGAAATGAGACGCAAGGGCAAACCTGTTTGTGTGCATGTGATTTTGAGACAAACAGATAGAAAGGTTACTGGGTAGAGGTGAAAATTCATCAAATGGTACACAGTGGCACATTTCGCATATTATGTCAATAAAAGTCTGATAGTAAATACGATTCATACCGGTTTGCCTCAGTGATCATGTCCTCTTCTATCCTGGCTTGGTCTGCAGGTGCAACGCCCCCCCTTTCTGACAGATAGTGTCTGATAAAATGTAACTGAAAAACAAACCGCAAACAGGCTCAAAATAATATTTATAGGAATATCTATTTTGTTTGTCTAATCTGTTTTGGATATTTAAAAAGGACTGATATTATCCCCTGCCCCATGACACAATTTTACTGATTTCTAATCATTTCTAAGGCTGTTAAACATTGTATCAGTCAGGCTGCTGACCTCTATAAAAGTTATTGTGACAACCTTTGACACACTTTTTATGTCAGGTCATTTCCAAAACTTTCCACTAGATGAGAGCATCACCTACATGTACATTATGTCCAACACAAATGATCTCTTACAACTGTATGACAAGTCATTTGTCATCAATTTGTTAGACAACTACCAAGCACAAATGAATGTCATATATAATTTATGATAAGGCTGTATTGCATGTGCATAAGAAAAAAAGTATTTTAAAAAATGTCATAATAATAATAATCTGTCATATTATACTGATCCTCAATTTTACTTTCTATCCTGTTTAATTTAAGCTTATTTGAATTTGTACAACATAAATAAACTGAAATTGTTTCTTTCAGTTGATCATTTTATAAATTGACCTTTGTTAAGAGTTGTTGTTTTTCCCCCCTTGTCTCATCTTGTGTAATATTAAGGCCATTAATGATAGGGGGAGCATGTTGTGACTCACCTGCTGTTGTCTGTTGGGGTAATTCTCCACCTTTGCCTTGTAGAAGGGCCACTGGTCATACGTGTAGTCATATATCCATTCACAGAAATGATTCCCAAAATCAAAGCCTCTGCACTCAGAGCAGACCAAATTCAGAGTACATCAGAGCTGCATTTATTATAAACTATAAAATGATAAGCACATGTATGTTATATATAGGGTAGTTTTACCTGTAGTTATAGCTGCTGTATTCAAAATCAATAAGCATTAGTTTGTCAGATGAATTCTCCCGGCCATCCAACATGAGGATATTGCCTGAAGAACAAAGTATGATTTTATAGGTGAAAGGGCAGATATGTTGCATAATGGTACAACACAACAGTGATTGACAGACCCGTATAAGATCAGCAGATTAGGCAGCTGCCAGGACTCTGGAGTGCGTGTATGAATGTAAATGTGAGATTGCTTACCTTCCTGTACGTCATTATGACAGAACACAACTGGAGAGGGAGTAGCTGCCAGCAGTGACCTGACAGAGAGAGAGAGAGAGAGAGAGAGAGACGGCACATGGTTAAGTGCTACTTTATTATATTGCTCTTATAAACCTGCTTTTAAAATGATTGTTTTCATTGTTTAAAAGCCCAATGAAAAAAAAGTGCAGAAATGTACTGGAACACACACCGAACAGTAGAC
>NW_015511134.1:0-1643 GCF_001515645.1 Sinocyclocheilus grahami | reverse complement strand
GTGACACTGAAGACCGGAGTAATGATGCTGAAAATTCAGCTTTGACCACAAGAATAAATTACATTTTACAATATATTAAAAGAAAACATTTTAAATTGTTTTAATATTTCACAATATTACTGTTTTACTGTATTTTTTTGGATCAAATAAATGTAGCCATAAGAAAAAAGAAGAAAAAAAAACCTTTCCAACCCCAAACTTTGGAATGGTAGTGTATACATACACGTAAATACTTTATGAATTCAATGACCTCGGCCATTTGCTGTTATCTGGAAGTTCAAGTATCACAACGTGCTTTCCATTCACCCTTTCAGCTCTTTTTATTTACATATCTTTTCTCACCTCAGATCCTCCAGTTCTGCAGGAAGATCATACTTAATTAGCTTGTTAAATTTCTTGATGTGAGCTTCACGCACAAATGTTATTGTTTGAACTTGTTCCATGTACCTGTTCAGAAGAACAAAGTCATTTCAACACTGATGCCAATATAAATATACACAGCAAACATGACCAACCACCATCTGCTTATTTTTAAATATAATTACAAAAACATATCAAGGCAGATTTCTTACACGAGCTCATTTCTGTTATCTGGGGCACATTCTATTCTTTGGGTAAACAATGAAATTATTCACTATTCCCAAACAGCCAAACTCATTGGTTCAGCCAGTGTTTCTACGTCTTAATATCAGCTAATGTTTTGATAGTTACACGGTTTTCAGGTATGAATAGTAATCTGCATATTCTGGGATAAAAGCATGTATTTAAAAAAAAATACACAGGCAGTGAGCGTTTCTATAACCATAGGTTAAAGGACAGTGTGAGACTTTTACCGGTCAAGGGTTCCAAACAGCCATTTGGGTTCCTTGTTGAACGGCATCTCCATCCAATGGAATCGAGCCATTTTACTGGCTATTTCAGCCGAGATCTCTGGGAACCCCAAGTGCTCTGTACGCAAGCGATTACTCTGTGGAAGAGAAACTGATCTGATTACCACTCTTTGATTATGCATACAGAAATATGTGGAATGAGAAATACTTTATCTATTATTAAGGCATGCAAATCTCTCTGTAGCTTGACTGCATTAATCAAGTATAGCTGTGTTTAAAGGTTTATTTTAAACCATGCATACAGGATCTGGGATTTTGATTTAAGACTCACGGGCAAGTACTGCTCTAGACGGCCTTCTGTGAAAATGCCATAGAGACGTGGGCCCAACTCTCTCTCTGCTAAAATGGCAAACATCACACTTTCCAAAACAAGAGAATCCACTCCCTGTGTGTGTGAACACAGAGAGACAGATGCATATAGGCAAACATGCATAGCATGATTAGATAGTTAAATTACATCAGGGAATTGACAGCACTGGACAATAAATATCTTGCCCAAGATATAGACTCCTATCAGCTTATCAGCTTTTGCAACAGCGTATTTGGTCTACTTCACATATAATATGGTCAGGGTGGCACACCTGTAGAATGGCCCCGTAGATCCGGAGCAGAACTCGTCGAGGTTCGACCCCGGTGGGCTGAACATCATCGGGTAAACTGCACATGTACAGCAGGTTACTGAGTCCTCCACTGTGTGCACACAAAAAAGCAGTATTTTACTTTATTTCTATGTATGTGTGTGTGTGTGTGTGT
>NW_015511133.1:9499-10712 GCF_001515645.1 Sinocyclocheilus grahami | reverse complement strand
GGTCATGCATGACCTTCTGATATTGCTCTACATGAAAACAAAAAACTGTGTATTTAGATGCAGATGTGGAAAGCCAATCGGAAGATGTTCAAATGAACAATCACAGTCTTCATACCCTCCAGCTCCTGTCTGGCTTTCTGTTCAGCGAGGAGACTTTCCATGTAGCGATTCCTCTCGTCTTCAACAACACCGAGAGTCGCTTTAATCTGCGAAACAGAAACTGCATTAGAAATACGAAGAGTGTTGAATTCTCCTCAAAATTAAATCAGACGCATGTACCCTGGAGACGTCCATCATCTGTTTGATTCGCAGTCTCATGCTGTCCATCTTCTTCTCTGTTGTTCAGAACAGAGGAGAACGTTTCATTTAACCATCTTCAAGCCTTAAGCAGCCTATTGCTTGTATAAAATGGTAGCAAAATGATAAAAGACACGTATAAAAGCCCTAAATGTAGGGCTGCACAATTAATCACAATAAAACCAAAATTCCTTGCGTGAAAACATACTTGGTAATAAAGCTCTTTCTGACTTCTGAAAATCACAAGCGATTTATTAGATTTAACGCTAAAATAAAGCCTCAACGGTTTAACATTTGAAACTGAGGAAATTAAGACAACCATTAGTGTTCTACCATAAAATAAAAATTACATTATTTTTTGCAAATACTCAGTTTTACTGTAATATTACAACAGTACTGTTATTTTGTTTAATATTTTTGTTTTAAATGGTTTGATTTGTTAATAAACATCTTTTTAATATGGTTAATAATATAATGAAGTTACACAAATCTCAAATGTTAAATATTATTAAAATATTCAATATTAAATAAATTAAATTACTACTATTACTACAACCTTATTTTATTAAATGTTTTTATTTAGAATTATGCTTAATATATTTATAATAGTAGTGCTGTCAAATGATTAATTGTGATTAAATCGCATCCAAAATAAAAGTTTGTTTATATTATATATGCACATGCACTGTGTATATAAATACACACATACAGTATATATTTTGAAAATATGTACGTTTATACATTAATATTCTTATTTTATATTATATAAATATATTTAATATATAAACAACATTTATCTTAAAATATATACATGCATATGTTTGTATTTATATAGACATAATAAATATACACAGTATACACACATATTATCTAAACAAAAACTTTCATTTTGGATGCGATTAATCGTTTGACAGCA
>NW_015511133.1:1287-3179 GCF_001515645.1 Sinocyclocheilus grahami | reverse complement strand
AATAATGTCAAGATATAAACTCAGAATTAAGACTTTTTTCCTTTGAGCTTACATTCCGCAATTCTGTTATTTCATTTCCACCAGGGAATAAAAATGTCATTGCGATTTTCTTGATTTTTCTCTTACAACTCCGTAGTTATCACGCCATTCTGACTTTTTCCGCAATTCTTCGAATTCAGACTTTTTTTCTTGCAAGTTCACATTTACATGAATTTCCCATTTACATCGAGTTCGTATTTAAACTTTTTTTTTTATGCATAATTGTGAGTTTACCTCTTTTTTTTTTGTTTGTTTCCAACATGGATTATAGATATACCCTTTTTTTAAGAAAATTACTTTTTATATCACAATTTGCAAATGTATCTCTCATAAATCTGACTTTACATTCTACAAATCTGACTTTATAGCTCACATTTCTCACAGAATTGTATGTATTGTATTTATATTATTATGTACCGCTTTATCCTGTGGTGGAAACAAGCTTCTATAGGTTTCACTGCCTGACAGCTGAAACTTTCAGTTTAATTAGCAGGCCCGGATATCAAATCTGTGACTGTTTCGGATCAATTTATGCCCTTTTTAAGACTTACATTGACAAATCTGAAGCAACCAAGTCTATTTAAGCACTGACCCTTGTCACCAGCCACATGCAGCAGAAACACAACACTAGGCGTCTACTGGACTTTCACCTCTGATGAAACCCAGTCACCTAAAGCCTACAATAAGCACTTACAACTCCGTCTAAAAGAGACAGTTTAGCTGCCTTGGGGTTTTATACGATCCTTAATGGACTTAACTCACTGGGATTGCTATGAGAGCTGGATGAGAAGGGCTCAAAACACAGCACTATGTCATGATTACACAACTACTGCATGGATATAGTACTGATCTACTGTATGAATGATGGATTGCAAGCGGTTTAAGTCGTTATTAATCATACAGTTGAAGGCAGTGATCCGAGTCTAGAGTTACTAAACACTTACTTCCTGAAGTCTGGACAGGATGAAGACGAAAAAGGCTGTGTTTTCTACCTCAGCTGGTGGAGAGGTAAGACTTCGCTGTGAATCCATTCTCTTAAAGCGTTTGAACTTATTTACCAGAGTAACGTTAAGTTAACCGAGCTCTCCTCAGAGACGGCGGTTGAAGCCGATAAACACGGTATAAATGGCGGACCGTTGGCTCATATCGGGAAGCCGGTGTTTTCTGATATAAAGCCGCTCTGACACGCTTTGCGAATATATATTTAAGCTGTATCTACAAGGACAGCACATATATACAATTAGTATGTTTTAAAATCGCGGCTGGAGGAAGATCAGCGTTGATCTCTCTCAACACGTCAACATTTCAAACCGCTGAGCTAAGTCTCTCTCGCGCAGAGCAGTGCGTCCACTCTGGTCATGTGACGCTAGCGGCGGCCTCTGATTGGTTACGCCTGGTGAGCGGCTGAGCGCAAGAGGAGATCCCATTTAGCTGTGATGCTAGCGGGTTTGAACGATTATCAACTTGAATAAACGACGCTTCAGTGAATATGTCGTGTGTAAGGCAGCGATATTTCGTTGAAATGATTTGGAATTTAATCGACTTAAGGTTCTATGCATATAGTTGTCTCGAATAGAGTTTAATGAACAGGTTTAGCATGAAGCCCTATTGGATTACAGGCAAGTATACCTCTATCGTCAGCTCAGCTGTCACGTGACCTGAAGCGGAAGTGACCCGTCGTGACGAAAACTTTAATGGCCATCTTATAAAACAACTTTTGATCTCATAAAACACTAAAGAAATATATTATTAGGTCTACTTAAGGAACATGCATTCCTTTATGAAAATATTTCGACAGAAAAACCCTCTAAATTCAGTCATATAGGGATATATTTGCCTCTCTTTTTTTTTTT
>NW_015511133.1:0-773 GCF_001515645.1 Sinocyclocheilus grahami | reverse complement strand
ACACTCCAAGATATTCTTTGACGAGAAGCACAAACCCCCAAAGCTCATCTGAAGTTGAGGAGCTGGAGGAATCACTGCTTGCTTCAGTGTCGTGGAAATCAGAGACCCTTGGAGACTCCAGTGAGCCTGGTGATAGAAAACAACAGTTTTAGCTAAATATATGCAACAACAATTATTAAAATTGAAGGAAAACTCTGACACACCTGAAGATGGATCCACTTCAAAGTGAAAGCCAATGTCCACTGGGTTCTCCAAAATAGCATGAGGCCCCTTCTGAATCTCCTCAGTGTCTTCAAACCCTATCTGGGCATCTTTATTTCTGTTGAAATGGCCCCCGTCCTCCTCCAGACCCACGTCTTTAGTGCGAGACAAATCTTCGTTCATATTTAATTCAGAATTCAGAATCACTTCAGATTCATTCTGCTCCTCGTGCGTTTCAGGACTCTTGGGTGGTTCGGTCATTTCGATGTCACTGTCCAAAGCCTTCACCACTTCAGAGTCAACTTTTTCATCTAGAAAAAAAGTGCATAAAGATATTTAATAAAACATTAACCCTGTATGGCCTGACATTTGAAATATGAAATTTTTGAACAGTTTATCGAACCTTTACACAAAATATTAAAAGGAAAATGTTTGCATTTTGTTGAGAATCATAGGCTTTTATGGCTCATATAGTATGATATAGCGAGAATATGGAGGAAAAAAATAATCTAAATTATAGGCCAACATGAGCAAAAATATGCAATTTGGTGCAGATGCTGATATTTATATGA
>NW_015511132.1:0-10712 GCF_001515645.1 Sinocyclocheilus grahami | reverse complement strand
CAGCGGTAACCAAGGAAACGCTGCATCATTGCTGTTCATAAGCAGTTCTGCTTTGTTTACAGCAGTAACCACGGAAACGCTGTATCATTGCCGTTCATAAGCGCAGCGCTGCTTTGTTTACAGCGGTAACCAAGGAAACACTGCATCATTGCTGTTCATAAGCTCCACCTGCTGGCAGAGAGTGAATCTGCTTCTCATTCAGCTCGTCTGCTGTTTCCGTCAGATATGTTTCATGTAGTATAGTTTCACAAAACTAAAGTCAGACCATTCTGTTTTTATTTTAGATTTAGAAATTATACAGACTAATTTAGATTTAAAACCGCTTATGCTGCATCTTTGTTTGGATAGTGATTAAAATGCAGTGGTTGCCTCTAGTTTTAAATGGAAAGAGCAAAGACAAAGCCTTAGTTTGTTTAGATGAAAGCTTTCTTTTATTTGTGTAACTTGTTTAATTTGGGGTTTGTTTTTAAAAAATTTCAATTTAGTTTTCATATATTTCAATTTCACAAAGAAACATGCAGCAATAGCCTAGTAAAAGGACACGTTCTCATTTACTGTATAATGTCTTCAATCTCGTTTCGTAAAAAAAAAAAAAATAGTGAGAAAATCAAATCGTGAATTTAACCGAATCATGAGTTGAGTGAATCATTACATCCCTAATCAATTATGAATGATTACATACAAGACTACTAATAGTTATTATGATTGATGTAGTTTGGAATTGGTAAAATGTGCTTGGAAAAAAATATGATCAGAATAATAATTATGCACGCACTGTAGAAAACGAAACTAAAAAGAGAACAACAATATAGTAGAGACTGCAACAACAACAGATGGCAGCATTGAGAAGTGCTTGTGTGAGAGAGACAAAACTTCAGTTTAAAAGAGTGAAAAGATGTTTTTATCGGTCATAACGTCTGGAGAAAACTAGCTCAGACACTGGACTGAAGACGAAGCTCTCTAGAGCGCCGCCCGCAAGTGTTGTGCACACTGTCAAATGGAGTATACTTTGAAAGGCTTACGAGTTCAACTGTACACGTACAAAAACAAAGTATACTTTGGGGTTAACATGTTTCAGCGCACTTACCTGCTTTCCTGACACTCCTCCACAAGCCACTTTCAGAGTCCTGCATGCTGTTGACATGTTTGAGAGTGTCGATGGCATTGAATTCGATTCGGAAACCGTCGGCGTGCTGAATGCGCAGCACATTGTCACCGAACAGCATCTCTGGGAGAGCCGGCATGTTCATGGTCTCTGCTAACCTGCGACAGAGACATACTCAACTACATCAGCCCTCATTTCTGACCCTGCAGCACAAAAGCAGTGTTAAGTCGCTGGGGGATATTTGTAGCAATAGCCAACAATACATTGTATGGGTCAAAATGATCCATTTCTCTTTTATGCCAAAAATCATTAGGATATTAAGTAAAGATCATGTTCCATGAAGATATTTAGTAAATTTCCTACCATAAATATATCAAAACTATTGATTTTCTCAATATTTAGATTTTCAAATAGTTGTATCTTGGCCAAATATTGTCCTATCCTAACAAACCATACATCAATGGAAAGATAATTTATTCAGCTAATAAACTAACCCTTACGACTGGTTTTGTGGTCCAGGGTCACATTTCTGACCCAAACATATCACGTTTCAGTTTTTTATTTCATTAGAATGGTACGAAACTCAATAAAGGTTTTGGCACTTGCTATGTGAACACAAAATAAATCACGACACGATTCAAAAAGCATAAATCGTCCTGATAAAAACAGTCAGACCTATAGCGCACACGCTTGCACCCAAAAAAAACTCATTCTGGACCTTTGTTTAGTTTCAGTTTTTAAAACTTTTAATTCCACTTCAGCAATAATCTGCAATAAAGTGTCTTTAATAAGAGAGCAAGCTTAAGTCTGCCCCAAAGCATTCAGGATTTACCACAGCTTCAGCTGGAAATTCCATTTTTAGGTCTATTCTCAAAAACAGGTATGAAATGCATTGTAACTACTTCTTAAATATAATTCTGTACCGTAGAATGCCATAAAAATACAAAATACTAGGGATGGGTAGATCGACACCTAGTGTCGACCAGTGTTGGGGGTAAGTCCAACACTGCTGCCGTGTGGTTTGAGTTTGAGCTCCGTCAAGTTAATTCTTTGTCGTCTAATTTTTATCTTAAAATCAATTTTATACACCATCCTTTTTCAGTTTTATAACGTGTGAATATATCCCCTATCGTATTCTACAACAAAAACAATCAGAGCGCTTTGTTAGCACTAGTTCTATTTTTGACTTCCGAGTCCGCTATTAGCATATAGCCCGCTAGCATCGCCAGCGTGGTTGCCGCTAATCTCGCTTACACTAATACTCTATTCACACACATTTCCATTGTTTTACTCACTGTTACTTGCTTTAATGGCGGATGTGTGTCTACCTTTGAGTGCAGGTGAGGACACGTTCGAGATGCATTCGGTGCAGCTCGAGCTGGAATTGAAAGGTTGAAGTGAAAAGTGTAAATTAGTAACTATATTGCAATTTGAGAAATCTCACATTACGGTTGTGTGATTTGGTGGGAGTGTAAGTGTTTATTATATTATATATATTATGTTTATAAGTTGTTTACTTTTTTCTAATATTATTTTTATGAAGAAAATAAGTTACATTTATTATTTGTGAATTAATTTTGTTATTTGGTTTGGCCAACGAGTTTTCACTGTAACTCCCCTCAAGCATACGCTGACACAAGTGGTTTCCGTACTACTGGTGGATTTGGGGGACAAGCCAACAAATAAACCAGTAGTACAGAAACCACTTGTGTCAGCGTATGCTTGAGGGGAGTTACACTGCAGGCTCAACCACTGCTCCCAAAAAGGATAAAAGTCCTTCCTTAACCACATTTTTGCTGCTTGTAAACGCCGTCCTCTGTATATATAACTGTCCAATAACTGCATTTTTATTTGTGAAAAGACAAGTCTGATGCAAGTAAAAATTAAGAAGTCTTTATTGTCATTGTATTGTGCAAAATACAATACATTTTGGGAACTCTATTGCTGCACACACACATGCCTCCTTGCTATGACACATATGCTTATTAAATAGACAATTAAACCTTAAAATGACATCCCAATGAACAAAACATCTAAATGATCCAGTTGGTGTGAGAATGTTTATTGACCACCAGATGGCGAGGAAGAGCAGTGTGTCTAAAGCGTCGAAGCATCAACGCAGTTTGTTGTAAAAACCTCAAAGCCTGGCTGCTTGTTCGGCACATCCCTAGAAACCAGAGCAACTGCAGAATGAGCTTTTATACCGGTGCTGCGGGGCATCATGGGAAATAGGAGAACCCAAGTGTGGGAGGAAGGGTTTTTTATTATTATTATTAAACAGCTCTACAATGCAGAAATATTTATAAATGGCTCAGTTATTTGGTTAATTTAATTCATGCCTGGTTAATGTCATAACATTGAAGAGTATATTTCAGAAATCACAGAAACAGTTATGGCTGTGTGTGACTCCACCACACTTGGGTTCTCCCATTTCCCATGATGCACCGCAGCACAGGTATAAAAGCTCATTCTGCAGTTGTTCTGGTTTCTGAAAGGGATCCAGCAAGATGGCTGCCAGCGGAGGTAAGTGCTGCGCTGGGAAACAGAGATTTATGTGTTGGCTGTCCGGGCCGGTGTTGCCAATTTAGCTATTTTGTAGCTAGATTTAACGACTTCCCCACTCCTTTTGAGACATTTTTTTAAAGTTTAGGGACAAATATAGCAACTTCTTGGACAAACCTCAACTAAGTTCTCATCTTACCCACTGATCTACGTTCATCTTTATATAGATCAGTGAATTAGCCATTGTGATGTCATCTAGTGACACGACCAGTTTTAGCTATTTTCAATGGAAAGCAGTTGGCAACCGGTCAGGGCCATGTTAATAGTGTATACTTTTATTAGAGCTTTTATCCAATCATATTTCAGCAATCGTGTTGCCAGGGTCAAAGAAATCTGCCTAAGGCCTCCAGAATCAGCAGTGCAGGCGTCTGTAGCTTGCTTTAACCAATCAGAGTTAGAGTTGGAAGCACCAGGGCCATCCAGCAGGCTCACGATTACATCAGCATTTTCTCGTCCTTTGATTGGATGTCAGAGAGAGTACTAGTCAAAGCTAGCAAACAGCATAACTGTAAATAATTTATGTTTTCACAGTATTATTACGGTTTCTCAGGTTTCTTACGGTATATGTTGTGTACAGTACTTTACAGTAGATTTTCAGTGCATTCTGAAAAATATTCGACTTCTGTAAATCTAAATACTACACTTTCATTTAGCAGACGCTTTTATCCTAGGGGTACGTTAAAACATGTAATCACCTTATTTGTTTTATACCAATCTTATCTGTAAGGTATTAATACATTTGAGTTGATAAATGTCTGTAAGAACATCGGGTGGACTATATGCATGTCAGTTTGTCAGGTTAATGCTTCAGCTAGAGATGTGCGGTGCGCAGGTGTGGCAACTTGCTGAATTGTGTTAACTGGGTTTCTAGCTTTAGTAATAGCGTTCATTCTCACTACATGAGATAGCTGTCTGTGATGCAATGCCCTGTTATACTGCATTTCTGTGTAATATTTATGGTTTCTATAGCCGTGGCATCATTCTGATGGTATTAAGAGGTGGATTTACACTCTTAAAAAATAAAGGTGCTTCAAAAGGTTCTTAAAGAGATGCCATAGAAGAAACATTTTGGTTCCACAAAGAACTAATCTCTTTCTTACCTTTTTGTAATCTTAAGGACCTTTCGCCACAAAGAAGCTTTTGTGAAACAGAAAGGTTCTTCAGATGTTAAAGGTTGTTTATGCAACCATTTAGACAAAAAGATTCTTCAATGGCATCGTGAAGCACCTTTATTTTTAAGAGTGTTGGTGTGAAATGCACGCCCGCCGCTGGTCTTAACCTAATCCTTGCAGCTTCAATGTCGAGTCAACATTCACTATTTGATCGGTTAATCAGTGTTATTAGGTGGAAAATAAAGCATTAATTGAATGTTTAAATTGTATCAACATGTAGCCATTTAGTTGAAATCAGTGTTTGTTTTGTGGGAACTGAGGAACCGGAGTGACTGTCTTTTCATTCCTCCTTTTTGTACATTTACTGTAAAATATCAGAGATGGAACGGTTTAGCCGCTCTTCTTGACGACTGTTCGAAAACCTAATCTTTTCAATAAGGTCCTGCCACTGATAATGAGCTGCAAGTTTTCACTCATGTTCTTGGTATTTTAATGTGACATGAGATATATATATATATATATATATATATTACACACACACACACACACACACACACTGTTGAGTAATTCCGTACTTAATGAACCAATAAACCTCATATACACTTTGTCCGTCACCTGTAGCTGTCATAAGCAAATATAGCCCTTACCTCTCATTAATGGGAAGTGTAATGCGAGGTCCAAGGTCCACGGTTAATCAAGTCTCTGAGTAAATTCAGATAATGTGTTACCCTTAATAAATTACTCAGAGACTTGATTAAAAGAAAGTTTATCGAATCACCATATACAAATGGTTTCGCTTTATTAAAAACAATAACTCATAAGCAAAATTCAAGAAAGTAACAGCGTATAGTCTTCACCCGCTTTCCGGCCTCGCAAAATCATAAAGCGCTTGGTTATATAGGAGAGGGCGTTACACAATTCCTCTCCTGCAAAGCATCTATTCAAACACTCCATTGGATAAGTGCAAGACACACAAAACACTTGGTCACACCCCTTGTTTCAGTGAGTTGCAATTCCATTACATCATCACACTAAGCACAGCATATACACATGCGTACATCTCAAAAAATATATACGGAGAGGTTCAAACAAAGTTTAACTCCGATTCGCTAACACAGGATGTCTGACCTTTTTATGCTACCCAGAGTTATGCATCTATTCTACAATGCAGCAACACCTTTGCAAAAATATGCGAGCAGGTTTTCACACCTTAACATATTCCATTTTTTAACTGTTAACCCAGATAGTGACACCTGCTCTCGTTTTGACAGGGTGTCAGTTTTAACCTTTTTACTCTTTGAAATGGGGCTGGCTCTTTGAAACCTAAAAAAGTCAAACTCACTTCGCAAAGTTTCCATTTTCAAATTAAACTCATTAACTTCAATAAATTGTTTAACCCTTTTCATCAACCGTTTATTTATGCGTTCATGTTGACGAATTATCCGAAGAAGCTCCTTAGCCATCAAGAGCATGTCCATCGTCTCTTGTCCGGTCATTTCTTCTTTTCTTCTCCATTTCTGCTTTCTTTTTTGTGTTCCGATGATGCCTCTTCTGCATGGAGTCTAAAAGCAAATCATTAATAGGAATCTCTAATTTACCTTTATGGTTTAGTCTTCGAATATGTGGGGTTTGACCGGGAAATTGAATAATTCCTATTTCAAAACACAAACACACACACACAGACACACACACACACATATACATGGTCCTAAGTATTCAGACCCTTTGCTCAGTATTTAGTAGAAGCACTCTTTTGATCTAATACAGCCATGAGTCTTTTTGGGAAAGATGCAACAAGTTTTTCACATCTGGATTTGGGGATCCTCTGCCATTCTTCCTTGCAGATCCTCTCCAGTTCTGTCAGGTTGGATGTAAACGTTGGTGGACAGCCATTTTTAGGTCTCTCCAGAGATGCTCAATTTGGTTTAAGTCAGGGCTCTGGCTGGGCCATTCACGAACAGTCACAGAGTTGTTGTGAAGCCACTCCTTCGTTATTTTAGCTGTGTGCTTAGGGTCATTGTCTTGTTGGAAGGTAAACCTTCGGCCCAGTCTGAGGTCCTGAGCACTCTGGAGAAGGTTTTCGTCCAGGATATCCCTGTGCTTGGCCGCATTCATCTTTCCCTCGATTGCAACCAGTCGTCCTGTTCCTGCAGCTGAAAAACACCCCCACAGCATGATGCTGCCACCACCATGCTTCACTGTTGGGACTGTATTGGCCAGGTGATGAGCAGTGCCTGGTTTTCTCCACACATATCGCTTAGAATTAAGGCCAAAAAGTTCTATCTTGGTCTCATCAGACCAGATAATCTTATTTCTCACCATCTTGGAGTCCTCCATGCGGGCTTTCATGTGTCTTGCACTGAGGAGAGGCTTCCGTCGGGGCACTCTGCCATAAAGCCCCGACTGGTTGAGGGCTGCAGTGATGGTTGACTTTCTACAACTTTCTCCCATCTCCCGACTGCATCTCTGGAGCTCAGCCACAGTGATCTTTGGGTTCTTCTTTACCTCTCTCACCAAGGCTCTTCTCCCCCGATAGCTCAGTTTGGCCAGACGGCCAGCTCTAGGAAGGGTTCTGGTCGTCCTAAACGTCTTCCATTTAAGGATTATGGAGGCCACTGTGCTCTTAGGAACCTTAAGTGCAGCAGAAATGTTTTTGTAACCTTGGCCAGATCTGTGCCTTGCCACAATTCTGTCTCTGAGCTCTTCAGGCAGTTCCTTTTGACCTCATGATTCTCATTTGCTGAAATGGTGTCAATAATGCAAAATGACAATAGGAAACACAAAATTTTCAGTTGAAGGCAGTTCATCATTTGAATTCGGGGATGTCGTCATCCAGCTCCATTCAGTTTAAATAGTTTCTGTGCAATAAAGTCGACGATATAGCTGGAAATTAAGTGTCCCCAACTAAGCAAGATATTTAGGTCTGTAGAGGTCATCTCTAGGTGCTGATCCACCATCTGGGGTGGATATAGACTGGATCCGGGTGACTGCAGTGACCATATGATCTGGATACAATAGGTAATTAATAGGGAGCCAGAGCAGTGTTGACCGAACCGGGTTAATATGGTCATATTTCCTGGTTCTAGTAAGAACTGTAGCTGCTGCATTTTGGACCAGCTGGAGTTTATTAAGCGTGCAGAACAACCACCCAATAAAGCATTACAATAATCTAACCTTGAGGTCATGAATGCATGAATTAGCATTTCTGCATTTGACATTTCTTCGAGGATTTTTTATTTTTTTTGGAGTTTGTGTGTGCATGAGATTGCATAATCCGACACGTATGTACGTTCGTTTTTGCAATGTGTATATAATTTTATTTATTTTTTTTGCATGTATTTGTTTGTTTTTTTGATCTTTTCATTTATGCCTGTTCAAATGTATTTTGCCTTTTTTAGATTTTTTTTTTTTCATTCAATGATATTTGGTCATTAGATTTGTCCCTTTAAAAAAAAAAAAAAATGCATTTGCTGCTTTAATATTCCAAGCTGTTGACCAGTTGTATTAATGCGCTCTTTAAAAAAAAAAAAAAAAAAAAAAAAAATATATATATATATATATCTTCATTCGACCGGAGTAATTTAGTTTTTTTTCAACCCACATGCGTTTCTTGTATGTAAACCCCTTCATGCAATCCCCAATTTTGTCCTTATTTTTTTTAAAATTGGTTTTATAAAGTGAATTGTAAAATTCTTGTGCATTTGTGTTATTTCAATTTTTTAATCCCCCAAAAACCTAAACCATCTCAATTATCAAACATTTTGATTTTCTGAGCAATATGACATTGTACTGCTCAGGCTCCGCCCATGACCACTGACTGATTGTATTAACATATCTCGGCCCTCAGCCAGTTGTATGCTGCCCATCATTTCCTCCATGCTCAAGCAGCTGCAGCGACAACAAAGTCTTGTTAGCAATGCAGGGGTTTTGTAGTTGGATATGCCATTGTTGCGCACAAGGTGTTTGTCACAGCTCCAAACTTATTTGTTAATTAATGATGTCATCAGCGACTAGTCGACTTCGACTCGACTTTCATCACAAAAGTTGACTTAAAAAAATCAGAAGTCATTTAACTCCTATGGTGTACTGTTGTGTCCCACCCATGTTCTTTGCAATTGTAGCATATTGTATATATGGCTGTTTTTTCCCTTCTGAGCCTGTTAGGGGAATTCTCCTTTGGTCTTTGTCTCCTTTTGTTTATGGCTTTGTCCCTTTTGTATAAATGTCCTCTTATATTTGTGTATTGTATTACTGCAGTATAAATTGACTTGTCTTAACTGCTTGTTCCTTTTTGTCTTTAGATTCGTTTCGTTAATGGGTGTGTATGTAAACCTGTACTGTTAGACTTTGTGCAGTTGTGGTCTTTTCATGCTACTTTAGTGCTCTGTGGTTAAGGTTTAATTTTTGTTCATATTCATGTATAATTTATTTGTATATTATCAATGTACTGTTATCTCCTTTGTTTCTGCCTTTTGAGTTTTAGAGGTTGTGTTTCCATACAGGTTGTTCAAGCCTCTTGTTTTTTTTTCTTTTTGTTTGGGCCCCCCCCCCCCCCCAATTGTTTTTTTTAATTTTTTTATTTAGCTTTCACTTGTGTCCCTTTTAACGTAGTTTTTTAAAAAAAAAATTTTTATTTTGTCCCTTGTTTTTATTTATGGTCTTTGTACCTCTTTCAATTTGTTGTATGTTGATTTTGTTCTCCAGGCTTTTAGCGTCTTGTTGATGACAAGTTTATTTTTTGTCCATGATGGGTTTTTGTTTTTTTTGACCCCCATACCGGTCTGTGTTTTGTATTTGTTGTAAGTACATTTTACTTATCCTGTGCGGCATTTTTGTGCTCCTATTGCATTCCTTGTTCTTTCTTTAAAAACACTTGCATTGTTTTTGTCTCTTCTAATTTTTTTAAAATAAATGTTCCTCTTGTTAGTTTGAAGCACTTGTTTACTTTCTTAATTTGGTTTGCCATTTTGCTTGTATTCTGTTAGGTTTTTTTGTTTTGTTCGTTGACCTGAGCAGTTGCCTTGTTTGTAGGTGTTTTAATCCGCATCTTGACTTTAAGACAACACAAATCAAATGTATACAACTAATAAATTACAATAGTGTGATGGCACGTTCACCATTTGTCTTTTGTGTGTGGTGATTGTTTATGCCTATGACAATATGCATTAATATCCGTCCTCATTGTGTGAATGTACATTTTATAATTAAAGGTGATTTTTTTTTTTTTATTCATTTGTCTTGACATCTATATTTATAACTTGTCTTGTAATGCTATGTGTACATCTAGTGCATGGAGTGTTGTAAGCTCTGTAGTTGAAGCCATGTCATTAATTAAGGCTCTCTTGTTCTGGTCATAGAATCTGCCCCTCTATCGTTACTGCCTTTCTTTCAGGTCTGCTTGTGATCCTTATGCTCTGTTCTATGGGTCCTCTAAGGTCTGTCCACTCAGCTGGTCCGCCAGTGGCCTTTATCAACTGCCATGCTGAGCTGTTGCAGATCTGTTGGCTCTCCAGATGCTTGTCATATGGATGGAACTCCAAATTTCTCCTTGCTGCCATCTCTGTGGAAGGCTAGCGCCTTCAAGTTGGAATGTCCTCCAGGCCTACTGACTTGACATAGGTTCACAACTGTGTCAAACCGAACTTGGCGCTTTACTTTTTCTCCCTTGGTCTCATTCTACCAGTTGTTCCTGGACTTTATAGTGTTCCACCCCGTGCAGCCTGTCCTTCTGTTTGTTTCAATGCACCATGTGCAGACTTTGCAAAGACTGTTTATCTGGTATGACAAACGAGTAGCAACTTGCAATGTGAGTATGTAAGTAATTTTTTAATAAAAGCAGTAATGTAATGAATGTAGTGTTTTTTTTTTGTTTTTTTTGGGTGAACAAACGGTCTAGGGTTGAGTTAGGGTTGAGTTAGGGTTGAGTTAGGGTT
>NW_015511131.1:9090-10715 GCF_001515645.1 Sinocyclocheilus grahami | reverse complement strand
GCTCATCCCTATGCCCTAATCCCTTCAAAGGGTTTACCCTCCGAAATGAGAGCTTCGAAGCGTTGAAGGCTGTAGGAGATCAAACAACTGTTCCTTGAAGTGCCCTTCTGCGTCGTCATCCCGTGCACATCATCATGGAAAGAATCAGTGCAAAGAATCATGGGGGGCCTAAGTGTCCATCGGTTGTACCCTTCGAAATCCTTCATTCCGGAGTGTACTTTGAAGTGGCCAGTTTTGAGCACTTCGGTTTAGAACAACCATTCAGTTGTGGCGGCCATGATTGTTTTCACTCTCAAGTGCCCTTCGGAGGGCAATATATCCCGTTTGGAACGCATCGATAGTCAACCACTCAACAATTCCACATAGACCATGCTTGCATGGAGAGACGGCTTCTCGCGCACAAATGCATTGAGACAGAGGCTTAATTAGTAAAAGACCACAGATGTTCTTATCAGGACTCAGTCAACCAATCAGATGACAACTGAATTTTCTAGAATGTTTGAGAATTTACTTTTAGGCTGTCAAACACAACTGTTAACCAATCATAACAGTGGGTGTTTACTTCCGAGTCTACAATCTCTCACACCTGTTCAACAGAGTCTTCTGATGAAGGGGGTCAAAAACAGGACAGAAAATAGCCTATTACTTCTAATTTATGATGTTTTTTGATATAAAGATCTTGATAACATTATAAGGGGACCTCAGAGAATGGTACAAAATCATTTTTTAAAAAGGCAGTTCATGACCCCTTTAAGGACTCAAATACAGCTGTCAACTGTATTTTGTTGCTGTGAATGTCTTATAACCACAGAAAAACCTGGTATGATGGAGAATTTTTCACACCAAGCATCATTCACAATTTCTTTAGAAAGAGTTCAAATCTAATATTGTACATTACATTGGTGGATATTGAGTGCTGCATCAGTCTGAGAATTCAGATGGGAATGAGCTGATGGAGAAGCTGAGTAATGCAGAAGTCCCATCACGCTCATTTCCTGTAAGGCAGTCTTAAAGGGACCTTTCTCCCAAAGATAAAATATCTTTGATTTACTCATGCACCCTTCATGGCATTTCAAAGCTGTACGACTTTTCTTGCTTACTTTTCTAAGCATTCTTGCTTAGGACACAAAATGAGATATTTAATACTGTTCACATCAAGAACAACGACTAAATTGCTAACTATAATGATTACTATATTAAGAGTCCACACCATCAAATGATAATGCTGTTTTTTCATAAGTGTGCACTGCAGTTATGTCAACTTCCACTTTATGCTCAAGCTCTTTAAAATGGATTCTGATTGCCTGATGATGTTTATATCATTTTTAAATCGTACCCCTGTACACTTATCATTATGATTGTGATATAGACTATTCTATTAAATGTTTTTCAAGATTCTATCTTAATTGTTATAATTATGGTCATTTGTGTGGACGGGCCTTAAAGGAATAGTTCATCCAAAAAGGAAAATCCTTTCACTTCATAAGACCTCAATATATCATCAGGAGCCACTGGTATTAATTTCATCTTGCCTGTAATCGGCCTATGCTTTTTTTGACTCTCAAATGACGGTAGCCATTGACTTGCATTTTATGAACCACCATGGTTTCAGCAAAAAAAAAAAA
>NW_015511131.1:7262-8981 GCF_001515645.1 Sinocyclocheilus grahami | reverse complement strand
GACTTGCATTTTATGAACCACCATGGTTTCAGCAAAAAAAAAAAATCTTTCCTGTTCTACTGAAAAAAGAATGTCATCAACATGTTGTATGGCCCAAGGGGACATGAGTAAATTATGTAATTATAAGGGGACATGAGTAAATTAACTGCACCTTTTCATTTTTGGGTGAATTATCCCTTTAAAAGTGAATGGTACGGTGTCCAAGAGTGCTCAACACCCTGCAACTTAAGAAAACACATGCAAATATAAAAAGCACCAGCAAATTAAGAAAACATCAACAGTTTGCCAACACATGTGCTGCAAATACTCACAACACAACCAAATACAGAAAAGCGTTGCAAGTAGCACAGGCCACAACGGAAATGTTTCAAGGGGACCCCAACAATCCTTACGAAAATTAACCATGATTTTATCATAATAAAAGTGTAGTAACCAAGCTTTTTGGCATATTAATTACCATTTGTATAACAGTTAGTGTAGCAAAACCATGGTTAATTTGTGGTTATCATGGTTTAACTATAGTAACCATGTTTTTTTTCTTAAATAGTAAAATGGTTCATTTTAGAAAGGAAATTTGTAAAAGTTAGCCAGCTTGCATAATGTTTCAGTTACAGTAATTGTGTATTTTGTCAGCTTATTTAGGTTAATTATATCCAAAAAAAGCTAAGGAATCATATGATCAGGATGTTAAAATAAAAAAAAATTGATTGACATTTGACAAGCATGTCCCAGCCAGGTTTGTCACTTGTTGTGGTTTCCTTAAACATTTCCGATGTGGTCCATGCGAATTTGTAGCACGTTCCTGTATTTGGTCTCTCTGTGCATATTTACAGCGCGTTTCTGTATTTGGCTGCATTGTGAGTATTTGCAGCGCATTACAATTTTTGGTTGTGGTGTTAGTATTTGCAGCGCATTTCTATATTTGGTTGTGTTGTGAGTGTTTGCAGCGTGTTACAGTATTTGGTTATGTTGTGAGTATTTGTAGCGCATTTCTGTATTTAGTTGCGTTGTATTTGCAGTGCATTACAGTATTTGTGTTGTGAGTATTTGCAGCGCATTTCTATATTTGGTTGTGTAGTGAGTATTTGCAGCACATTTCTATATTTGGTTGTGTTGTGAGTGTTTGCAGCGTGTTACAGTATTTGGTTATGTTGTGAGTATTTGTAGCGCATTTCTGTATTTAGTTGCGTTGTATTTGCAGTGCATTACAGTATTTGTGTTGTGAGTATTTGCAGCGCATTTCTATATTTGGTTGCCTTGTGAGTGTTTGCAGCGCGTTATGGTATTTGGTTGTGTAGTGAGTATTTGCTGCGCGTTACTGTATTTGGTTGTGTTGTGAGTATTTGCAGCGCATTTCTATATTTGATTGTGTTGTGAGTATTTGCAGCGCATTTCTGTATTTGGTTGCATTGAGTATTTGCAGTGTGTTACAGTATTTGTGTTGTGAATATTTGCAGCACGTTACAGTATTTGGTTACGTTGTGAGTGTTTGCTGCGTGTTACAGTATTTGGTTGCATTGTGAGTATTTGCAGCACATTTCTGTATATGGTTGCATTGTGAGTATTTGCAGCGCATTACAGTATTTGGTTGCACATTTACAGTATTTTGGCAGCACGCTTCTGTATTTGGTTGCGTTGTGAGCGTTTGCCATGCATTACAGTAATTAACCATGGTTTATTATACACTGAACAAAATTATAAACGCAACACTTTTGTTTT
>NW_015511131.1:0-541 GCF_001515645.1 Sinocyclocheilus grahami | reverse complement strand
ATTTTTCTTTAATTCAAATGTATTGAATCCAACAATATGAACAGCTGAGTGTGATATTTCATGTAGATCATAATTTTAAAAAGACAAAGCCATTTAAGATTTAGTGCAAAATTAATTTGGTGCTAATGCATTCAAAATCTCCAAGACAGCAACAGAAATGGCTGGAAGCCATCAAGATAGGTTAGAAACTATTTTTCAGTGAACACGAGTCCTTGTCCTTGTTTCACATGGCATTCATCATCCATCTTCTTTGGTTATAGCTCCAATACCCGTTTACATCAATGCTCACAATTATGTCCAACTAATACTCTGGGAGAGAGAAAAGGAAATGAGAGAGACATTTAAGGCTATGATCTTAATTCATCTCGGTTGCAGACAACAAACGCCTTTTTTTTTTTAAATAATGCCATTTTATACAAATATAATTAAAATTCAATCAAAAATATTAGCTGTATATTTATAATACTGAGTTTCATGTTTTTAAAGCAGAGTTGGGTGCGACATGTCCCCGATATCTACACCCCTGTGTGTGTGTGTGTGT
>NW_015511130.1:9212-10719 GCF_001515645.1 Sinocyclocheilus grahami | reverse complement strand
TACTTTAGATCGGTCGTGGGCCCTGTGTCTCACCTGGTTGCCCGTAGATGGCAAAATTGCCCAGAGTTGCATGGCAACATTGCTCAAAAAGTTGCCCCATGTATCATCAGCCTAACAATAACTAATGGGGCCTTATTGTTAAGTGTTACTAAAAAATATTTTCATCTACTTTCTAATATCCATTCTAATATCTAATTAATCCATTAGCAATAATGTCAGATAAATGTGCAAGTTAGTATAAATGTGCAGGGACAGTGTGTAATGTGCATGACAAAACTGACCTTGCTTTCACTGTAGGATAGTCACTTCAGCTCATTCGTTGATGAACTTACTGAATACACCACACGCAACATCCTGGCTGCACCCATCATGAATGGCAAAGACATAGTAGCCGTCATTATGGCTGTCAACAAGACTACTGGTCCCCATTTCACAGATGAAGATGAGGATGTAAGTCTGTCTGCTGTTTGTGTCCACCACTAATATTAATACAGTCTATAGTGGACTCAAAAAGAATTTGGACACAGTTTAAAATAGCACATTTTAAATGAGTAAACAAAATGAAGACAAGTATTTACCACATTTTAATTGGCAATAATGCCTTAATGAGTTACAAAATTAAGAGTTACTTATTTTATAAAATGAGAGAGTAAAGACATACTTGCATATACTGAGACAGTAAAGCATACTTGGCATTGAGTTACTTACTTTTTTCTAAATCTCTTTTTCCAAAAGCTTTTTTTAAAGTATCTGAAAGTTGGCTCTCTGAACCTGAAGATTTTTCATCTGAGCTACCTTCATAACTGTGAAACACGAAAAGGACAGGTCAGTCTGCATAAGCTTGCAAAAACTAGCTATAGGTGATGAAATTGTAAAACCTGAATTGAACAATATATAAATAAATGCGTTTTTCATATATCTCATGCATAGCTGCTGTTGTGGTCAGCTAACAAGGTCTTTGAAGAGCTCACAGACATTGAACGACAGTTTCACAAAGCTTTGTACACCGTACGAGCCTATCTCAACTGTGACAGGTACTCTGTGGGCCTACTGGACATGACCAAGGATAAGGTATGTCAATCACTATAATTGCTGAAAGCAACAGAGACTTCATGCTTGATTTAGATGCTCTCCTGTCTCTTTCTAAGACTGGCCCGGTGGTTTTATTCTCTTGCAGGAGTTCTTTGATATTTGGCCTGTGTTGATGGGAGAGCAGCCACCTTATTCTGGCCCTGTTACTCCAGATGGAAGGGTAAGCTGCATTTTTTTTTTTACAATTCAAATTACCCCAAAATCTAAATTGTTTTAACATGTGCGAGTACTCTTATGTCATTGCAAATCCATTTTTTGCAATGGGACTTTCTTGTGTCCCAGTTTGGAGCTTATTTTCCAAACAGTGACATCTGTGGTCACCATTCACTTTTGTTATATATAAGAGAGCAGCTTGGACATTTGGGACATTACTTATTTTTTGTGAAAGAAAGTCATATAGATGTGGAATGGCATA
>NW_015511130.1:0-1332 GCF_001515645.1 Sinocyclocheilus grahami | reverse complement strand
CGCTCTTGCTCTTCCCTGAGTTTCTTCTCTTCCTCCTCAATCCTCCTTTCTTCAGCAGCAATGGGCTTCAGATAATCTGGTGAGAAAATTGATTAAAAAACACCATAGAAAGACAATTAATTTTATTTAATTTATTAAATAAAATGAAGGCAGAAAAGGCAACACAAAAGCCTGCTTCAAAATACCAAAATGTTTAAAAATGTCACCAAAACTCAAACACTTACCATATCTCTGCTTCCCATAAATGAATCCAATTAGCAAGGCTGACCATCTTGCTGTCTGAAATCAGGGAATGAAAACTGCTGGTTTGTTTACTGGTGAGCTTGTAAAGGACTTCACAGGCCACTCTTATATTTTACAAATCTATTTCTTTATTGAATACGACGAAAACTGAACATTCACGTTGGGAAAATAAGAGTTTCAATGATGTTTGGCTCGAACTCCAGGACAACAGCATGCAAATCAGTTTGGTAATGAATAACGTTACTTGACATTCAGCCATGTCCTTTGGTGTGGCACGCTATAATTAATATAGTCAACTATTTAAAAGAGTTTTAAAATATACAGATATGTTCATATTAAGTATACACTTTGTATGACCATATTAATTTAGAGACTTAACGTTACAGGGAATATTTCTACTTTTATAAATTCACCTCATCGTGTACAAGTTTAGTTGTTACCCTTATTCACATTTGACACGTTCCTTCGCTGTTTTCTTCGCAACACGTCATGGTACCCATTAGATAGCATTACTGACCTTGCATTGCTGTGGTTCGACAGCTAGCTGGCTAACACGATTAGCTCATCCACCGGCTACATCTGCTATAGGTTTGACCAACAGATTCTATGCTAAGCTAACACATTAGCGTTGGCTATGTATAGCGCTATTTGCTGAGGATCAATGAAGGTCGCTGATATAAGCTATATAAACTAGCGGTTTCTGAATTTAAAACACAATTTGAGAGTCATATTCCTAAGAGAAGCTATACCTTAATAAGCGGGGAGACCTGTACGGGAGGAACCATGTTTGAACGGATCTTCTCTTCAGGCAGGAGAAGAGAAAGTCTCTGCTCTGCTCTGATTTGATTCTCCCTGCTGTCTGTCAGTAGGCTACACTGTACACAGTACATGTCCATCAACTTTTTGCCCGTTTTTCACCATTTTTAAATAAAAAACAATAATATGGTAATAATTTTAAACCTTTTTAGAAGTTCACTTAAATATTCCTACAGTGTAGTGTGTATAAATATTCAACCCAGTCTCTCAGTTAATATAGGGTATTCATTTATTAATTTGTTAGGCCTTTTATTAATGTTGTTATTATTATTA
>NW_015511129.1:9621-10719 GCF_001515645.1 Sinocyclocheilus grahami | reverse complement strand
GTTTTTATGATGAATTTATACGTTTTTGTAATTGTATGAAAATAGCTATGTGAAGATTATTAAATTATTTCCTATTTTGTGACACTTGGAAAAAAACAACAACAGCATTCAGACTTGGACTGCTGTACACATTTCAGTGCAATAAAAAAGGAATCCTACATGGTTGATTTATTACACAAAAGACAAATCATTCTCTCCCAGAGTGAAATATAGCAACATACTGTATTTTACAGTTGACAAATGAGAAATGGCATCTACTTGATCTTCCAATAATTTTAATACATTATACATGTGGCGGTCTTGGTGTGAACGATGAGACACAGATGTTATCCATTATTTATGAAGTAAATTTCTGGAGTATTATGCTGTACTCATCAGTGTTGTATGTATTCATCTCTATTCATAATTGAACTCACTGATTGAGTTCTGAGAATTCACAGAGACTGCTGGCATGACCAAGTCAATAAAGACTCAGAATCCATTATAAAGCACATGAGACTGATCAGCTTGAAATCAAAATTCAAGTTTTGTAACTTTTTCAAAAAGGCAGGCAAATAAATATCTTTATGGTTACAAGCCAGAGGTTCAGAAATCAGAAAGGCAGCTCAGTTTTTTTGGAAGAGAGACTCAAACTGACCTGTGCTGTCTAAAGGAAAGGCCCATGTGCTGTTTCATCTGCTGCAGGCCGTGGTAGTCCGTATAGATAAGGTCAAAGGGTAACGGGCCAATCAGAGGACAGCTTCCTCTTCCTGGAGGAATGCCAAGTGACCTAAAAGTGAAGAAAGAATAAGTTGTAACACACTAAAGCAGTGGTGCAGGTTTGAGAGTAGTAATCAACATCAACATTGCTGGAACATTTCAGCCCTTTGCATTATGTATATTGACTCATATTTACTTGTGATACAACTATATAGATCTCTGAGTGACTCTGTGGAATTCATTTACCTTTTGTGCATTGATTTCTCGATTTCTTGCATGTAACCCTTTTGCAACATGACATGCAAGACTCCAGAGTTTTCAGAAACCTTGTAGTCTGCTTAACTGTACTGAATGTGAATTTGTAGTGCGCTTCAAAACTTAAAAGTATATATATATATA
>NW_015511129.1:5151-6330 GCF_001515645.1 Sinocyclocheilus grahami | reverse complement strand
ATATGTGAGATGTATATATATATATATATATATATATATATATATTGCTCATCCAATGGAGCACTGCAATTAATGTAATGGAAACCAAACAATGCAAACAAGGGCAATATAAAAATTGTTGCTATGATTATAGTAAAAAAAAATCCTGTACTGTACAATAATGTACTGTAAAATACTGTACATATAGTGAAATATTTGCATACAGTGTATACTGTAGACATATACAGTATAAGTAGTAGTTTGAGACCTGTCAATTGAAATGTTTCATAGCAGTGGGCAGTCGCATTGGGAACCATGAATGTTTCCATGGTAACAGCAACTTCTGAAACTCTATATACTATACTTCTCTAGTAAGATTATATCAATAAAGTTAATTATTTCAGTGTTAATTTCCTGTATGAGAAGCTTATATATAATGAAATATAATTAAATATAAAACGGAGCAAGCGCATGGTATTTAACATTGAAATAATCAATGCATATGTAAACTAAATGGGAATTTATATTCAATATTCAATATAGCAAACTAGTCGCAAAACAATTAGTTCACATGATCAAATACCCTTTTAAGAAATTTGTGCATTGACAGATATCACTTATGATTCCAAAGCACTTTTACCATAGTGCATGATTTGTAACCTAATACAATTTTAAAATTTACATTACATAACCAGCTGCATATGTATGACTTTCCTGACATAGTAAACTTGCTCTGTAGCCCACCTGGTACAGTCAGGTCCGAGTCCTGTGAATCAAGATTCACAACAAAAAAGCCCACACACTTGTAGAATCAAGCTAAAATTGCACTGATGTTTCAGCAAATGTGTTTTTATCTCACTTTTGCTTTTGTTAACACTATCAGTTATAGGGTCAGGTTTACTGTATGTGGTACATTATTTTCAAATGTGATAGAGCAACCAGTGTAATAAAACGCTGCCAGATCCATCTGTTTTAGATAAAACTGAATGCACTTTTAGAGCATTCTTCTCACTGGACATTTCACCTTAAAAGCTCCACAAAACTTGCAAGAAGCAATATAATATTATTTTGCAGCAATGTTGCCACAGGTACATTTTTGTCCTGTGTGTTAAGATATTTTGTTATATCCTACAATATTTTATGAATAGTCCGGTCCATATTTGGTAGTGACTGGAGTGTTCCTGAGGCTAAAAAATAAAA
>NW_015511129.1:1709-2583 GCF_001515645.1 Sinocyclocheilus grahami | reverse complement strand
AGCCCACATCTGAGCATCTCAGATTGCCAGTTGCCACACTGTTTGGGTTCAGCTGTCACAGAAGTGGAGCAATTCAAAATTAAAATGCCCACATTTCTTTCCATTCATTTCAGGCCTCACTGCTTCAAAACGGTTCCTCTGCTGCCAGCTTACCCCAATTATAAATAAACACTGCGCTAAAACTATTGCAACTCCTAACTCTTAAATTATGTGGAAAACAAAACCCACACTCTCTTTCCTTCAGGATTGTCTTCTTGCCAAAAAATGCAAAGGTAAACACCCCTGGTGCTGTTCACGTTCTCTACAAAGACTCCGTGTGCACAAAAAAAAAAACACAGTCTCATTTCCTATACCGAAATATGTGATTTTCTATGCACAATCACAGCAGGACAGGTCTTTAATATGTCTCAAATGTGTTTTTGTAACAAACGCAACAGATTACACAGATTAGAAGGCGGAGCGTTTACGAATAGATGAACAATTGTGATGGGCTGAAAATCAAGAGAAGTGGTAGCGTATCACACAGCGAGAATGAATGTGCTGTAATGGAAGAGCACAAGGCTGTATTTAGCAGACTGCAGTTTCATTAACTTAACACTGCTAGAGGCTTTAATTAGATGTATGCAAATTCCAGTATGAATGCGTAGAGCTATCAAAGGGTTTAAATTTGCAGTTATAGCAAGTGTGAGCAGTGGTAAAAATGAATACTGCATACACAAACACACACAAGTAAGGAATTTAATGATTCTGGTTCTGATTACGATTCCACTTAACAGTTCCAGTTCCTAAACGGATTTGTTACTTTAGTTTAGTTTGAGGGAGAAATACTATCTACCGTATTGGCCCGAATATAAGACGACCCTGATTATAAGAC
>NW_015511129.1:0-661 GCF_001515645.1 Sinocyclocheilus grahami | reverse complement strand
CCACTGTATGAAGAAATTTTGGGTATAATTTGTCACAGTTTACTTATTTTGCTATCCTCACTTGCATAAACGAACTATAAAAAATAATAAAAAATATCAAAAATTATATCTGGTCTCTGGATAATTTTTGGTTTGACTGTATATCCATTGGTTATTTTAACACTTAATTATGCCCATTAAAATGTATTTTACAAGTTTTTGTTACTTTCACTGTTCATTTTTTTCTCTATGGAACATTATCTTTAATTTAATAGCATTAGAGCTGCTCCATTGCAGCGGATCAGTACTGTAATCACGCGCTTTGCTGTAATAATGCAGGGAACCACTCGTTATAAATCTCCTAACTGTGATATTTTCAGAAATAGAAGTCGCGTTTTTTCATCTGAAACATGCAGCGATTTATATTCCAAAGCCTCTCATATAATGCAGAAACACTCAAGCAAGCAAAACACGCGCAACGCGTGCAGGTATTTGTACTGATGCAGAATAGTACAGCCTAGTGCATTTCACACAGGCTGCTAGATTCACTTTTGCCAGAAAGTCGTGTATGTCTAAGGTTGAAAATAAATAATGTTTATAGTAAATGCCCCTATAAATGGTCTTATTTTTACGATTCAGATTTAATCCAAATGATGCGTGTGCTAAGTGAGTGAACATCAAA
>NW_015511128.1:6219-10721 GCF_001515645.1 Sinocyclocheilus grahami | reverse complement strand
TCATTGATGAGTCTTCCAGCAGAGATTAAACGCATCCTCAGTGGAACTAGTGACAGAAAGTAAGACTAATGCCAAGAAGACTGAAACAAGTGAAGCACAAATAACGTCACCAAAGGATTCGAGCTCAGGATGGACTGATGTTTCTCTCTGTTCATGTGTACAGTTACTGTAAATATGACATAAAAAAACTGTCAGATTCTGTTCACGTCTTCAGACAAAATGGAAAATGGATCCATGTGCTTCATTAATGTTGATTAACACAAAATACACAACAGTGCAGTAAACTTACTGATGTGTGTATGCAGGTCATGTGTAGATTAAACCTCCAGAACTACCTTTAATAGTCTCCAAATTATAACTGTGAGTTCAACAAAAAAGACTAGGTTTTGATAACTTGAATACAAAAGCAACATTAGTTAGTTTGTCAAATTCTATCATTTAAAGTTCTATTTGAGTAGATGTTTTTTTTCCAGCTCTGTCATTTGTTTGAATGTTTGGAGGGATGGAAAGATGAACGCTGTGAATACTGTCTGAAATTAAGTTCCATCCTGGTGAAAGAATCTCAACGGTTCATTAAATATTTTTTATGAATTTATGTTCGAAGCAATGACAGCTTTCTAGTGTTAGAAATGTAAAGTTTTTCATGATTAGGGAAATCATGATTTATTATTCTAAAAATATGCATCTGAAAACAATGGAAGCCCATTTATGCTACGGAATATTTTTTTTTTAAAGAAGGTAATTACTACTACTCACAATTCAGACTTTGTTTCTCACAGAAAAAATTTAAAATTCAGACTTTTTTGCTCTCACAAGTTTATATTTCGCAATTCTGTGTTTCCACCACAGAATAAAAAAATTAAAAAGGTAACTGATTTTCTTAGAATTCCAACTGTTCTTAGAATTCTGAGTTCAAATCTCGCAGTTCAGAATTTAAAATCTCATAATTCAGACTTTTTTTCTCGGGAGTCTTCGATTATAGCTCTAAATTCTGAGTTTGTCACAATTCAGACTTTTCAACAAAAAAAAAAAGCGAGTTTTGTGATTTTTTTTTTTGTGATTCTCACTGAATTGTGAGGCGAGTCACAATCACCTTTTTTTATTTTTCATTCTGTGCTGGAAAGAGGCTTCCATTCAATAATGCAATCTTAATCTAACCAGCTAATTGTAGGTGTTTTCTTGTTTTATTTGACATGTTGAGTGTGTTGCACATCATTACTGTATAATGTTGTCGTATGGTTTTGTGTTGGACTCGTCCAGCGTTTAAAAGGGAATGAGGTTTCATGCAGTCGAGCCGTTTGGCGATTGTGTGATATGTGGATGTGTGTCTGTGGAAAAAGCACTTTCACTCTTGAATTGTACTGTGAATCCAGGACAGATGGACACGGTGATATAAGCTGATGTAGTGAGTTATAAATGCTCCAGTCTTTAATGTATAAACTAGAGATCAATAGCAATGTTCATTTTTTTTATGTTCATCAATGGTTTCCCCAGTCTATTCTCCGATTGTGCTCGTCTCAGGATGGTTCTGGGTGAATCTGATGTGTGTAAATATAAAGCTGCTGCATGATGGGAATCTTTTCTCAGCTGGTTTTACGCGTCTTCCCGTTTGAAAATCTTCCAGATGATGTTCTGATGGAGAAACTTTACTTGAAAGAGTCGAAACTCCCGAAATGCACTTTATCTTGTTGTGTTGCACCTTCTAATGTGATACCGAAATAAATCTTTCTACTGCACTATTGTTGGATGTCTAAGCCCATATTAAACACACGAGCAGTGACATAAATCACAGACTAGCATAGCATTACATGACCTCTCATCGCTAATCGCATGACCTCCGTGCTTCAGGAAATCGTTTGACTAAAACTTGGTTCATGAAACAGACTGGTAGAAAAATGACTGAATACAACTGCACTGCTGTTCACTAAATTTAGAAGTTATTTACAAAAGGACTGAACAATACAGAACATCAGATAAACATTTCACACATCTGATGACAGCATGACTGATCACTTGCAAGTCTCTCATGTCGCCATTGGATGGAGCAATACACTAACATTTTACACACAAGCACACAAAACCAACACACCAGCGCTCTCTGCTGCTTTCCACAAGTACACACCTACCTCAGAAATAAATAATACTTATAAAAAAAACTATATTGAGATATTTTAAAAGTCAACAGAACAAATGATAAAAAGATATATTCGCACATTTTAAACTTTCACAGAGAATAAAACATTATTTTAGTGCCTTCTGAGGTTTACAGAAATACATGTTTTAGCAGCTATAAATAAAGGTGCTTCACGATGCCATAGAAGAACCTTTTTGTCTAAATGGTTCCATAAAGAACCTTTAACAGCTGAAGAACCGTTCTGTTTCACAAAAGCTTCTTTGTGGTGAAAGAAGGTTCTTCAGATTATAAAAAGGTAAGAAAGAGATGGTTCTTTAAAGAACCTTTGACTGAATGGTTCTTTGTGGAACCAAAAATGGTTCCTCTATGGCAGGGGTGCCCAAACTCGGTCCTGGAGGGCCGGTGTCCTGCAGAGTTTAGCTCCAACCCTAATTAAACACACCTGAAGCAGCTAATCAAGCTCTTACTAGGCATGCTAGAAACTTACCAGCAGGTGTGTTGAGGCAAGTTGGAGCTAAACTCTGCAGGACACCGGCCCTCCAGGACCGAGTTTGGACAGCCCTGATCTATGGCATCGCTTGAAGAACCTTTTGAAGCACCTTTATTTTTAAGTGTATGCCTTTTTTAGAGGGGGAAAAAATACATATTAGCCCATTTTTAAATATATTAGCACAGTTTTAAAGTGTACAGAGATAGATTAAGAGAATATCAGAGAACCTTTGCAAGTCAAGAGAACATGTGAAAGGGTTTTAATTGATCTAGGTTTTATTTTGATATGGACGGGAGGGAAAAAAGCTGAAAAACGGATAGGTAATCTGGAAGAAAACTACCAGTATATTTTCAGGTTTACGAACATTCCTTGAACCCCAAAACGCAACGCAATACAAAAAACCCAAGTCCTTTATATAAACACGATATAAAAGCGAACAGAGACTAACTAGCTAACGTTCTGGCAAGGTTCTCTCAAGATTATGAACAAACGTTCTTCCGATAACGCTAATAGAACGTTCGTTCGAACTGACCTGGGCTTTAATAATGTTCTCAAAACATTAGTACAAAAACATATCTGTAGGCCTACATTGTTCATGGACATGTTGCATTTTTGAAATGTTTTAGTTGAACGTTGATATAACGAGTGCTTCTCTTTAAAATGTAACTACTTGTTTGAAAACTGTCCGGATATTCAGAACATTCAAAATAAGCATCCTTTTTTATATTGTTTTAAAAATGATAAAAATGGGATGTTGATCGCATAAACAGGAAAAAGTAGGTTGAGCACCTCAGACAGCGGCAGTAGAGGGAGACAGAGAGACCGAAACACATTCAGATAAAAAAAAACACAAGAACTAAGTCCAGTTACTGAAACACTAGTTTTAAGAACTAGTCTGACCAGATAGCCAAGAGATACTCTTTCTTACTGCTCATTCTATTTATTTTTTTTAATAAACTGATTTAGAAAAAGGTTAAGACTAGTCTCGAAGAAAAATATATATATTAGATGACTAATTTGTAATACTAGTCTAATCAGGTTATGAGACCGGCCGCTGAACTTCTGCCCCTAACAGTGACCTTTGACCTCAAGGGTCAGAGTAAAAGTTCAAAGACAACAACTTTTCTTCATTTTTCTTTCTTTCTGGAATCAAAATGTTTCATTATAAATGTGTTTTGTTGTGAATATTCTTTTAACTAGTCGTGCACTTATAGGTTTTACCACTTTCCATCCTGTTTAAAATCCTTTTTCGCAACTAACAAAAGCCTGTTTCGCAATGATGTCCGACGAAGGACGTGACACCGTCTGATGTTTTCTGGTGTTAGTTTGTCACTGACAGCGCACAAAACATTTTAAGAATTGTCTGTACAAGTAATTTTCATTTAAATGATTAAACTAATGTAATATATTGAGTTGAATCTCGTATAACCTATAAAAAAATGTTGCTGGAATTGGTAGAATACATTTTGAAGAGCTAAATGAATGAAATAAAAACATATTATGAATATGACTTATTGATCACATAATGTTTTATATAAAATAGTATCTCTATGATACTAAAATAACACTTTATCAAGTAAATAATCAAGTATTACACTAAACAATTCTGATGGATATCTTTAATTATTTTACTGTATTCCTCAAATGAATGTAAATATGAATTATAATTTAACTATTATATTTCAGCGTCATTTTTAAGTTACACAAGATTCAACTTGAGTGAGTTTAGTATAATCTAAGTTGAAATAACTTAGCATTATTGCAGAAGCATCGAGATACTAGTTCTTGTTAATATTTTGAATGAGATTTTATTTGTATATTTTCTACTTTTTAATGTTCATTTTAGCAAAAATTTTTGTAAATTTGCTGCTTTGTCAT